>NW_015506208.1:161651-169383 GCF_001515645.1 Sinocyclocheilus grahami | reverse complement strand
GCTGGTCCTTTGCTGGTTTAAGCTGGTCCTTTGCTGGTTTAAGCTGGTCCTTTGCTGGTTTAAGCTGGTCCTTTGCTGGTTTAAGCTGGTCCTTTGCTGGTTTAAGCTGGTCCTTTGCTGGTTTAAGCTGGTCCTTTGCTGGTTTAAGCTGGTCCTTTGCTGGTTTAAGCTGGTCCTTTGCTGGTTTAAGCTGGTCCTTTGCTGGTTTAAGCTGGTCCTTTGCTGGCTTATGCTGGTCCTTTTGCTGGTTTATGCTGGTCCTTTGCTGGTTTAAACTGGTCCTTTGCTGGTTTAAGCTGGTCCTTTGCTGGTTTATGCTGGTCCTTTTGCTGGTTTATGCTGGTCCTTTGCCAGCACATGACCAGCATAAACCAGCAAAAGGACCAGCATAAACCAGCAACGGACCATCTTAAACCAGCATACCAGCATCAGAACATACCTAACCAGCATATGCTGGTTTTTTCAACAGGGAAAACAGACAGTCAAACAGTGAACTATCTACAAGTGCACAACAAAAAGAAAATCTAAAGTAGCCTACCAAAGAAACAACAAACAGGACAAATAAACAGAGAAAAATCCAAAACCCTTGGTTATTGGAATTTAAGAGTTTGATGTTTTATCCAATGCAATTTGACATTCTCCACAATGTTTATGTGTGGCTTAAGTGTCCAAATACTTTTCAGAGTATAACATCAATTTATTCGTAAAATAAAGTCAACAAATAGCCTACCACCAGATGCCACCAGAGTACTGATATCTGGTTGAGAGCTCTTTATTTTGTAATGAGGAGCGATTGGGGTTGTTTCTAGTTTCTTGTTCATGAAATAATCTGATATAAATTTAAACCGAGTCAAATTTTCAAAGCTATATTTGCATTTTCTGTTCATTCATGGTGTAGTCGTAGAATGTGAAAAATGATAATACTCAATTGTATAAAATTCAAAAACGTGTTTACTAATGTAGCCTAATAAGCTTTATACTTGCATTAAATAATCTGATATAAGGTTATCCGGAGCCAAATATAGGTAAAGCTATTTGCATATTCCTTCAAAGTCAAGTCATAAACTGTGAAGAATAATAATACTAAACTGTATCAAATCCAAAAATGTGTTTGCTTATGTGATTTTCGTAGCTTATTGTTTGATTTGCCCATGCATAAATACAAGGAAATTAATGTTCAGGTCCTCACAGGAACTCAAAATAACTGCGTGGGATGAAGCGATATACAGAAGTGGCTTTCAATCTCTTCACTCTCGTCAATTGCGATTTCGCTGAAACTGTATTGAAACTGTTTGAGTAAATGTGGGCGTTCAACTCAAATGACATTCCCTTATTTTCATTCACCTACAATCTGACAGAGTGTTCGAATGTAGCAACTCTCCACCATGAAACAGATTTTTCTTATAAGGTGTCTTCAGGCTTTATAAAGGTCAGGGTCCTGTCGGATACTCTACACCCGAGGATGCACTTACTCTTACATTATAGAGACGCGAAGAGCAGCGCTCTACAGATCGGGGGAGGAGTCACAACACGATCACCTAGTAACCAGTAACGTAAACTGACCAGAAGGGTCGTAAATACGAAACCCGATCCGCGAAGTCGGATCTTTCGTGCAGCTGCTTCAACGCTCGCAGACTGAACTTGTCTCGAGATTGAGAAGACAACCCTTGCGGATTTGAAAGGAATAAAGAAAAAGCAATACGCAACATATGGACAACGTTGAAAAGCGTCGATTCGCGAGGTTGGTAGTGAGAGACAGGAGTTCATAAATAGACAACGGAAGCTTCCTCGAGCCACTGGAATAAACCCGCAATTTCACACATTTTCATTTGGTAGGTTTTGGCATTTGCATGTTATCATTTGGTATAATAATTTTCATATTTGCAATGTTTTCTACCATGACATTTTAATGAACTTAAGAACTTCGAGACGGCGAAAGTAACTAACGTTACTTCTAGTAAAGCGAATGAATCGAGAAAGTTTTCTCCTTTTGACTGGAGATAATGGATCACAAATTGCTCAAGCATGTTTATTATTATTATTATTATTATTATTATTATTATTACAATGAACATTCAGATATATAGTGTTATTCTTATAGACCACCAGCGGCGAAAAATAATTAGATAAACAACATACTTTTTGTTAACTGGTTTTGTGTTTTTGTACCTTAAAGTACATCACATGCACACGTCCGTCGTTAATTTGCGCTGACAAAGTCAGAAAAAGTTCCCGAGTGCATTACTTTACTTTGTGTCGTTCCTCTTTTTTGAGCTGCTGTTATGCTCTAGTTTGTAAACAATATGTGTCTTCACAGACCTCACGCGATGAAAGCGTGCGCGTCCCTGTCTGACGTAGCGAGTTGATTGTTGGCTTCAGCGGTCAAGCTGGTCATATTATGTTCTTTTGTATTACGTTCAGACGTCTCAAGTGAGGATCACGTTACAAAGTTAATAACTGAGCTACACAGCACGAACATACTCGGGTGGTTGCAGCGGAGCTTTCAAACAAAGCGCAAGTCAAGTTTCTCTGATGAGCTGTTTCGCGTTCTGATAAGTTCTGGAAGCCTGTATAGCTGAGTAAGAAAACATAATTGATTATATTACCAAACAGTCACTACAGAAGTGGATGACACATCAAATGTGTGGTCCAGGTTTTTCCTGTGTTTTTAGGACAGAGTTTTGTTAAAGAGATAAAAAAAAGAAAGAAATCTACTTACTATGTTGTTTTAAAGGGGTCATATGATGCGATTTCAAGTTTTCCTTTCTCTTTGGAGTGTTACAAGCTCTTGGTGCATAAAGAAGATCTGTAAAGTTGCAAAGACTGAAGTCTCAAATCCAAAGAGATATTCTTTATAAAAGTTAAGAGTCAACCATGCCTACCTAAAACGGCTCGTTCTAACACGCCCCCACATGTCTACGTCACTATGTGGGAAGATTTGCATAACGCCGCCCAAATGTTCACGCAAAGAAAGAAGGCGTAACTTTTATTCTCGCTGTAGTATTGTTGCTGCCGCCGCCGCCGCCATGTCGTGAAGGCGCTGTGTGTTTCGTTGTGAAAGCGAAACTACTTTGTTTGGTCTTCCAAAAGAGGACGATATCCGCTTCGTCATGCCTAGAGCTGATCTGTGCTGGTCGCTGAGGGAATACATCAACTTCACGCTGTGGATCGCCGGATCGGCTTTCACCGTGGACGAAGCGGAGTCCAGCCCGGGGTCGTCACATGTGGTTGCCGCAAGCCCGCCAGCCGCTCCTTTGTCGAAAGGGCCGGCTGCGCCGTCCTCAAGCCCGCCCGCCGCCGCTCACTCAAGACCTCCGGCCGTTCCTCACTCTAGCCTCTAGATCCAACGCAACGCGTAAAAAGACAGAAAAAAGTCATTACAATCCATAATTATGTCCCCACTGGATGCAACAAATGCCTCGTCTATAATAGGTTTTAATGTTTTTGTCTCGTTGCTCCGGCCGGGACACGGCATCACAGTATGGTAAGGGGCGTAACATTTCCGTCACACGCTTGAGGTATTCGGCCAATCACAACGCACTAGATAGCTGGCCAATCACAGCACACCTCGCTTTTCAGACCGATGAGCTTTGTAAAAATCGACACGTTTCAGAAAGGCGGGGCATAGAGGAGAAACAATAATGTACAGTATGTGGAAAATAATGTGTTTTTTGAACCTTAAACCGCATAAACACATTTCATTACACCAGATACACCAAATAATGTTCTTTTTAGCAACATCATATGACCCCTTTAAGCCTGTCTCTCTTTCATCTCTGGAACAAAGAAGGATATGTTTGTCTTTCATAGAGTTATAGTAGGCTAACTAGTATTCCATATGTGGATGGTGACTGCATCTTTTTAATAAATAGTTTAATTTTAGTTTGTCTTTCACAAAAGCTAGCAATACGGTGCATGATCCGAATAGACAACTTTCATTATGCTTTTACTGTGTTTTGTCTTGATAACCCTCGGTGGTTCCTATCCATTTTCATTGCATGGAGGTGAGCAGTATTAATATTAGTCATAACTTCTGTGTGTTAGACAGAAATTGTATACCTTATGAGTTCGGACTGACACCAGGCTTTCTAAATGGTGACAGAGCTTTATTTATTTATTTTTTGGTGAACTGTCCCTTTAAGTGTGGTTCATGTAGGTCATCACCACAATTGCTTTCGCACAGTACAGCCATCAGTCATAACAGTGTAAAGTGCAAGCTGACATCTGCCCCCCTCACATTTGCGGTTGGTTCCTGTTCTGTGTGGCATCGTACACGCACAGCATGGATAATTTATAGCTCTTTATCTGGTTGGGTTAGTGACTGTTGTGCTCGCAGCATAACGGCACAGCCATGTCGTGTGATCAAACATTATTGACTTGAGCAGTCAATAACTGTGACAACTGTGGTTTTTCATTCTCAGTACCACAGAGAAATGCTACTTAAAGCAGCATGCAACACAATGAATGGCCCA
Source organism: Sinocyclocheilus grahami (assembly GCF_001515645.1). NCBI lineage: Eukaryota > Metazoa > Chordata > Actinopteri > Cypriniformes > Cyprinidae > Sinocyclocheilus > Sinocyclocheilus grahami. The sequence continues at coordinate 164,911 of NW_015506208.1, read as the reverse complement.
GCACACATCGTTTAAGCATTTACGAGAGCTGCTCTTTTGAGGACATTAACGTTTAATTTACACCTACTTATGTCTTCAGATCGAGGTTATGTTGGACCCTTTTACGTTTTGAATTAGTCAGGGTTGACTTATTTTAGTACTGAAGTGAGTGAGATGCTAATGATATACTTTTGACACATTTTAGTAAGTATAAAAAGTGTTGGTTCTTGTGTTTTCTTATGACTTTTTGGAGTCCTGTCGATTGAAATTTACCAATTTGGTGAGAGAGTAGAGAAAAGTTTGCATAGTGTGATGGGGCTCATTGGAATTCTCAAACATCATTGTTTAAATTCATTTGTGAGGGTAAATGTTGAACATTTTTAACTAGAAACTGGATTTGTTTCAGTGTTGGAGCCCAGGTTTGTTGTGAAGCTTTGAAACTGGTGTTGATGAATCCTCTTGAAAGCCGTCACCATCTGCCAGACGTTATCCCTTCAGCAGAAGTGTTGCAATTCATACAAAGGCTTAAAAGTTGTGAGCAGCGAGAGCGTTGTCTTTTTCTGTATGCAAAACATGTCTGGCGAGAAGACTGTTTAGTTATCTGAGCTCTCTCTCCATGATGAGGTGTGGTTTTTTTTGGACCTTTCCCATGCTCGTAAAGTGCTGAGGGAGATGCAGAAAATCACATCAGCCTCAAAAATCCCCATGAAAAACCATCAGCATACAACATGACGTTTTCATGCTAATACTTTGGCTGCATAATTGTGGAAGTTTATTGATTTCCACTACTATTGATTTTTTACAAAAAATATAATGTTTTGTAATGTGGCAAGACTTCCTGCAGATTACAGTAATTATGTTAATTATCAAAGCTGCCATAAGCATTGGGATTTTAATACAGCGTGTCCATTTATTTCAAAATAATCAGATACATTAAAATAATCAGTATTTATTAACCTTTGGGTAAAGGAAAAAAGAAAAATCTATGTATATTTTGAAGAATGTTGATAACCAAACAGTTGATGGTAGCTATTGACTTCCAAAGTATGAAAAAATATACTATAGAAGTCAATGGCTACATCACTATCCCTTTAAGTCCTTAAAAAGTCTTAAATCAGAGTAGAAAGTTTAGCATTTTTAGTCACGGCATTAAGTGTTGCATTCACTGCAAAAAATAATTAATGTCTTCCTTAGTATTTTTGTTTTCCAAAACAAATATCTAAATATCCTTACATAAAGACATACATTTACTTGAGAAGATGCAAATGTAAAATATAGTTTATGCTTAAAACAAGAACACATATGTCAGTGGGGTATTACAACTTGTTTTCCCATTTAATTAAATAGTTTGACAGACATTTGTTACTTGATTTTGATAATTTCCACAGAAAGAAGATGATCTTTTATGTAATTAAATATTGCTTCTCAAGTAAATGTATCTTGATTTAAGAGTTTTTTTTGTTTGTTTTTTGGTGTGTGTATATGAAATGATTTTTAGTAATGTAGATGGCTTGATAATATTGCTAGTACAACAGACAAACAATTGTTCCCTTCAAATTATTCCTTAAATTTTCTTTACTTAGTCTTAAAATGGTCTTAAATGTACCTGCAAACCTGACATTGCTGTGCCACCATTTGAATGAGTTTTTCCCCTACTTAATTTTCCTCAATTATTGTGTTATCAGTCGTTTCAGATAAACCAGACCTAATTGACACATAAAGACAAAACAAACTGTGGTTGAGTGCATTAAACGCTGGTCTCTTCCTGTCTAAGTGGGTTCCTCTTTACCGGAATAAGTTGCAAAGTGGACCAGACTACTTAAGACTACCATTACAATATGCCACACATTGTTTATACAAACACATTTATTAGGTATGAAAGATTTTGTGTACAAAGCATTTTACTATCATTAAAATAGCTTTACCCTTCGCTATCCAGTATTTAGTCAAATACTATATTCAAAGTATGCAGGTTTGAAAGTCTTTTGAGTTCAAGTTACTGATGTAATCACTGAGTCATATCTAGTTTGACTCGGACACATTTGCATAGCCCGATCATGTCTGGATTATCTGCTGCACCTGCAAATTGACTGTATTATTCTTCTCATTGTACACCCCCCTATCCTCCCCGCTGCCGCTTGCTCACTCGCTTTATTTATTTAATTTAAATTTTTTTTTAAAAGAGTATTTTAGTAAATTTCACTGAAGCCACTTATTGTAATATATGCTGTGTGTCGGATTGTTTTATTGAATGCAAAATTATTATTATTTTTTTTTAGTGATGCACCGATACCACTTTTTCCAGTACTCGCCTGATACCGATACTTTTATTTTTGGTACTTGCCGATACCGAGTACCGATATTTTTATTGCATTTATACATTTTTAAAATATTGGGTACAGAAACCAAAGGAGTATGTATAATGTTAGTTGGTTAAATTCATTTGTCAAATAGATAGTCAAACAAAAATGTATTCAGACACCTTCAACATTTCTCAAATTATCACAGTTTATTCGCTATAGTTTAGAAAATGATAATAAAATATGACAAGAACTCAGAGTTAAACTGTGTCAGAACAAATTCAGCTTGATAATGTTAGATAACTTTGATAGAAAGGTATGTAATGGATTACAATCAACCAAAAATTATTCAGACAGTATGACAATATTTACACGACTATCAATACTTAGTCGGGCAGCCCTTAGCCTTAATGACAGCCTGTAGTCTCCTGGGCATGCTGTCATCCATGTTCATGCAAACCTGAACTTCATTTATTTTTCCCAAACTCGGTCTGAATAATTTTTGGTCCCAAATTTGTATCAGTTTTACTGGTAGTCCACTGTATGAAGAATTTTTGGGTATAATTTGTCACAGTTTAGTTTATTTTGCTATCCTCACTTACATAAATGAGCTACAGTGTCCTGCACCCACTAGTAAAAAAATATCAAAAATGATATAGGTCTTTGAATCATTTTTGGTTTGACTGTATATCCCTCTTGTTATTTTCACACTTAATTATGCCCATTAAAATGTATTTTACAAGTTTTTGTTACTTTAACTTTTTTTTCTCTATGGTACATCATCTTTAATTTAATAGCATTAGAGTTGCTCCATTGCAGCGGCTTAGTACTGTAATCACGCACTTTGCTGTAATAACGCAGGGAACCACTCATTATAAATCTCCTAACTGTGATATTTTCAGAAATAGAAGTCGCGGTTTTTCATCTGAAACATGCTGCGATTTATATTCCAAAGCCACTCATATAATGCAGAAACACTCA
>NW_015506208.1:133389-158230 GCF_001515645.1 Sinocyclocheilus grahami | reverse complement strand
TGTATTCAGACACCTTCAACATTTCTCAAATTATCACAGTTTATTCGCTATAGTTTAGAAAATGATAATAAAATATGACAAGAACTCAGAGTTAAACTGTGTCAGAACAAATTCAGCTTGATAATGTTAGATAACTTTGATAGAAAGGTATGTAATGGATTACAATCAACCAAAAATTATTCAGACAGTATGACAATATTTACACGACTATCAATACTTAGTCGGGCAGCCCTTAGCCTTAATGACAGCCTGTAGTCTCCTGGGCATGCTGTCATCCATGTTCATGCAAACCTGAACTTCATTTATTTTTCCCAAACTCGGTCTGAATAATTTTTGGTCCCAAATTTGTATCAGTTTTACTGGTAGTCCACTGTATGAAGAATTTTTGGGTATAATTTGTCACAGTTTAGTTTATTTTGCTATCCTCACTTACATAAATGAGCTACAGTGTCCTGCACCCACTAGTAAAAAAATATCAAAAATGATATAGGTCTTTGAATCATTTTTGGTTTGACTGTATATCCCTCTTGTTATTTTCACACTTAATTATGCCCATTAAAATGTATTTTACAAGTTTTTGTTACTTTAACTTTTTTTTCTCTATGGTACATCATCTTTAATTTAATAGCATTAGAGTTGCTCCATTGCAGCGGCTTAGTACTGTAATCACGCACTTTGCTGTAATAACGCAGGGAACCACTCATTATAAATCTCCTAACTGTGATATTTTCAGGAATAGAAGTTGTTTTTTTTCGTCTGAAACATGCTGTGATTTATATTCCAAAGCCACTCATATAATGCAGAAACACTCAAGCAAGCAAAACACGCGCAACGCGTGCACATATTTGTACTGATGCAGAATAGTAGCCTACAGACTTTTTTTTTTCGCCAGAAAGTCGTGTATGCCTAAGGTTGAAAATAAATGATGTTTATAGTGAATGCCCCTATAAATGGTTTTATTTTTACGATTTAGTTTTAATCAAAATGATGCATATGCTAAGTGAGTGAACATCAAAGATCACACAACAGAAGTGTGCGCTCTCTCTCTCTCTAAGTAACTTGTGCACTGTTTTACTTACTTGTTTTTGACACATCCGACCGAACTACAAGCTTTCCAGTGATGTCTGTGAGAAAGGTATTTTCACTCGACAAGCTCGAGTGCTTATCAGCTCGCGCACATCAGCTATACAGTCAATACTGAATGTTTAACATTATATTCATTGCATACATATACTTTGTAGACATCCTTAATCTCTAATAATTCCATTCTGCTGTCTGTTGTTGGTGTATCTTTTTCTGAATATGGCACTTATCACATGCTGTGTGGTATCGGCGTTTGGTATCGGGGCATTTTAACGAGTATGAGTACGAGTACAGGAGCTCAGTATCGGTGCATCCCTAATTTTTTTTTATCTGATCATTAAAGGCAAGCATTGTCTTCACTTAACTCCATATTAGTAATTGTAACTGATTTATGTTTCTTTATTTTTTTATTTGTGAGATATGTTTCTTATTTTATGTAATTATGTATAGAATTATACTGTAGGATTAGGGATGGGTATCGTTAAGGTTTTAACGGTATTACTACTCTTACCGATACTGCTTATCGATTCGGTACTTTAACTGTATTCTTATCTGTATTTTTTGTTATTATATATATATATATATATATGGCAAATTAAGAGCTGAATTAACATTGCTTTATATTCTGAAATGTAAGATAAATATTTAATGAAATGAATATAAAACATCAATTTGTAAATGCACCAGTGTGCAGGCATTTTAGTGTTTTATACTGTACATAAGATAAGATGAGATACAGTAAGAACATGAACAAAGAAACAAAGTAAAACAAAATGACTAATAAAATAAAACAAATATACAAATGAAATGAAATAAACAGTGTTTTAATTTTTCCATGAAGGTCTACTAACATTAATGTTCAGGCAAGTAATTACAAGTAATTAAGTATTACAAGTAAATTAAGTAATTATAGTTTTCACTGTATGTATTGATAGATTAATGCTAATTAAAGCTATGTTATTCAGATTAAGAGCTGTGAGTGATTTTGTCTTTGCATTTTGTTGTTTGATTAACTAATGGCCCAAGCGCCAGTCTGTCACTTTAAGACTTTATATTGACACGCATCGGATTTTCTCCCAACTGTTCTCGTCCACTTAAGACATAAAATGTGTTTAAGTAAATACTCTCCAAGCCGGCCATTTGGACATATTTTGTGTATATTTGATGGTTTGGACGCGCCCGAAGCTCAAAGTATAATTAGCTTGTCCATTTTGGAGCGCGCCACGTACACACATTTCAGCCTGGGGAACAGCGTCTCTTGTGCGGATTGTGCTTTCCATGTTTTATTATCAAACATGTCCCGCAATTTAGCAACAGTGTAAAACTGCCTTTTTTCAACAATCACCAATTGTGCTGATTCTGACTTTACGTTTGGGTTTTAGGGAGGAACGAATGCGCACCGCTGTGAAGTAGGGCTGGACAATAATTCAATATCAATATGTATTGCGATATAAATTTTTTCAATAACGGTGATCTGGTTTTTAAACACATTTCCGATATTTCGATATAGCCTACATTACCAGTGTTTCCCATACATTGATTTATTTGTGGCGTTTGACTTCATTGAATAAACATGAGCACTGCACGTTTTAAAATCAAAATATGTCGCAGGTGTTTTATATTAATGTATCTCTAAAGGGAAAGGACTATCTTCAGAAAAGTTTCGATGGGATTTTTATTTTATCTAATAAAGGAGTGTTCATGAGCAGAGCTGATTTAATTACAGCTGTTACTGGGGAAACCGCTAGTTGAACCGCTCTTAAATCGCCTCCTGCTGGCAGACAATCAGTTTGCACTTAATTCTGTTCTGCTCACCAAGCCTGCATTTATTTGATCCAAAGTACAGCAAAAAAAAAGTGAAATTTTTTTACTATTTAAAATAACTGCTTTCTATTTGAATATATTTTAAAATGTAATTTATTCCTGGGATCAAAGCAAAATTTTCAGCATCATTAGGCCTACTCCAGTCTTCAGTGTCTCCTGATCCTTCAGCAATCATTTTAATATGCTGATTTGCGGTTTATCAATATTTAAAACAGTTGAGTACATTTTTTCAGGATTCTTTGATGAATAGAAAGATCTAAAGATCAGCATTTATCTGAAATAAAAACCTTTTGTAACATTATACACTATTCCATTCAAAAGCTTATCGGAATTATATCGTATCGACTGAAATTAAGAAATATATCGTGATATAAATGTTTGCCATATCATCCAGCCCTACTGTGAAGGGAAAAAAGTTGCGCTAGAAGAAATGTGGCTATTATCCTTAAAAGCCAAAATCGAAATAAAAAAATTTAATTAGCTTAATAAAACAGCCACAGGCCTAAAGTGTAATCAGACGTTTGAACGTTTAGTTCTCTCTTCTATCATAATTAAACAGGGCTTTCATGCTGCGTGTGCTGAAGCTCCTCCGCACGAGCGCGATCTCGCTTCTGAATTGCGAATAGCAAAAATGTATTTTAGACAAATGTTTGAATATCATTGCATATAAAAACAGCTGGCGACTCTGGTGAGATGGAATTTGCAAGATAATATATATATAGCAAAAATAAATGTATGTGTGTTTTCTTAATTTCTCTAGTACCGATAGCAGAACCGTTAACGTCAGAGCTTATCGATACTGCGGTCTTTCATAATTTAGCCTCAGGACCGATTAAATACCGGTTTCGTTACCCATCCCTATGTAGGATAGGGGTGGACGATATGAGCTAAAATTCATATAACAATATTTTACACTGTCCAGGCGATATCGATATTATATTGCGATATAAGAAAAAAAAAATTACAGGCAAAATATTTTAACCTTTTTATAACTAGAAAAAGTGAGGGATTGGACATAGACCTGAAAAGTTTTTTTTTATTGTGTCATTGTTTTTCTCAAAAAGTGCAAACATGCAACATGAGGTATGCCTGTTTTAGTATCTGATTAATCATTTCTGATTAGTATCAATGTTGTAAACATTTGTGCTGCTTAATATTTTTGAGGAAACAATTTTTTCACGATTCTCTTATGAATATTTGAAATTGTTCTTTGTGTCGGAGCGCTGGAGTTCGTCAGAAATAGAGCGCGGCATCAGTTTACCAGTTTGTCATGGATTTGTCGCGCCGCATCCACAGCAGAGAACATCACTGGATTCTATTTGCTTTCGTCATATTGCGCCGCTCGCGTCTGGTGTAGACACGTTGTTTTGGTATTTGTGAATCCTAAGTATATTCATAATCTGCTTTACGTTTACCTGGCACTGGAAGTCCTTTCACAAACTTGTAATTTAAGGTGCTTTCACATCAGTAGATCGATTGCTTTGTTCCGAAAAACAGGGATTAAAATTATTACAATGTTGCTTTTTATTCTTGGTGCGGTTCGCTTTCACACGGCAAAGTTTCTAAACGGACCAAATTTGTTAATACAAGTCACGCGCGAGCAAACTGTTGTCTCATTGGTCAAAGTTCCACGGTTTATTTTCCGGGATTCCACTTAGCCGTCACGCATGTCATCCGTCAGGATGGAACGACAACAGGTTTTTGTTTTTTTTTCTCAGCTGTCCTTATATTAATTTAATTTTTATTAATAAATAATTTTGAGCAGGAGTCCAGGATTCATCGGGACAACATTTTTAAAATGCACCTACTAGGAAGAAGAGCAATAAGACGGCATTATAAAATTAAAAAGTGCGCTTTTTTTATTTTGAATGGTGAAGACATGCTCACCCACAGACATTCACAGGTTCATTTTGAAGTATTCGCAACACAACAAAGCTAATGCTTTTCACGGAACTTACGTAATTACCCATTATACATTTCGATTAGGTTTGGGTATCGAAAACCAGTTCCATTTTAGAACCGGTTCCAAATTTCCAAGAACCGGGTATTCGATAAGACGCCTGCATTCTGATTAAGTTCAATTCAAGTTTATTTGTACAGTGCTTTTCACGATAAAAATCACTGCAAAGCAACTTTACAGCAAATTAAGTTTCTACAATATTTAGTGGTAGTTTATCAGTGGTGACTGTCAGTTAATGTACATATGGCAGAAATGTACGGAACAATCAATTAAAGACATAATCAAACAGACGATGAACATGATTAACAGCAATTATTATAGCAAAATGTGGTAGTTCTGTAAGTTGTTTCAGGGTTGGCATCATCTGAGGTCCTCTGAGGGGTTGGCATCATCTCTTCTCAGGTGTTCTGGATCCAGACTGAAGCTTGTGTAAATCCTAGGACATCCCGTGGCAAAAACAGAGAAACAAATAGAGACATAATTAGCGTAGCTGCTGTTCCAACCAAGCAAAATTGATTTGTTTAACCCAAACTAAAGAATACTAATGTGCATTTGATCAGATATAACTGCAGAACAAGATTATGAGATGCATTATTTGAATGCTTGTCCAAAGAGGTGTGTCTTTAATCTAGATTTGAGTGTGCCTGAACCCCGAATGTTATCAGGAAGGCTATTCCAGAGCTTGGGAGCTAAATGTGAAAAAGCTCTACCTCCTTTAGTGGACTTTACTATCCTAGGTACTACCAAAAGTCCAGAGTTTTGCGACCTTAGGGAGCGTGATGGATTGTAGCGTGGTAGAAGACTAGTTAGGTACGCAGGAGCTATCCCATTAAGGGCCTTATAGGCAAGTAATAATATTTTGTAACTGATACAGAACTTAATAGGTAGCCAGTGCAGAGACTGTAAAATTGGGGTAATATGATCATATTTTCTTGACCTGGTAAGGACGCTAGCTGGTGCATTTTGGGCTACCTGTAGCTTGGTTATTGAAGATGCAGGACAACCAGCTAGCAGTGCATTACAATAGTCCAGTCTAGAGGTCATGAATGCATGAACTAGCTTTTCTGCATCAGAAACAGGTAACATGTTTCGTAACTTGGCAATGTTTCTAAGATGGAAGAATGCTGTTTTTGTAACATGGGAAATATGATTTTCAAAAGACAAGTTGCTATCTAATATAACACCCAGATTTTTGACTGTAGAGGAAGTAACCGTACACCCGTCTAGTTGCAAATTGTAATCCAAGAGATTCTGTGTACTGTCTTTTGGTCCAATAAGTAATATATCTGTCTTATCCGAATTTAATAGGAGAAAATTATTGGTCATCCAATCTTTTACATTTTTAACACACTCTGTTAGCTTAGATAATTTAGAAGTTTCATCTGGTCTTGTTGAGATATATGATTCTGCTTAACGCTTCCTGCGTTCGCATTTTAATTTGATTAAAAACGATTTAAGTGCAGGAACGGAAATAACTTGTGCCCTGTTTGCGTGCAGCGAGCACAGAGAACAGTGGTCGCGGTACGGGTTCCCGGTTTGTGTCCGTTCTCGAACAGTTCCGTGTATTTCCACTGTAGAAAAGGTTGTTCCGGGCCAAAACTGACTTTTCATATTTGTCAACCAATATGCAGAAAACAACGTTAGTATATCATCATAAACACAGCCCTTTTTTGTCTTACGTGACCGTAAACAGATGAGAAAGAAAACACACATGTACAGTATTTTTAGATCTGCGTGCATTCGGTGTTAAAGAGACAGCAGCCTAATAAACGCACTGGCTGTCATTAATGTTAATCAAAGAACTAAAGAAAATCATTCACTGATCTTGACTGAATATATTTAATAGCTTTAATTGATTAATCTATATTTTATTTATGAAAAGAAAACTATGCAGTATTTTTAAACTTTTAATTACAGTTTCTGTACCTGAAATTTTGTTCAGTTGTATTTATTTATGATATTGCTAATTGATTTGTTTGTTCCTATCTTATTACTGACTGTTTACTTGTCTTTAACACTAGGGATGCACGATGTTTGACTTAATTTTTTTATATTAGATTTTTTATCTTATTGGAATCAAAACTAGGAATCGATAAGAATCGGAATCGATACTCGGAATCAATAAAATTCAAACGATACCCAACCTTAATTGTGATATAGCCTGGTTCGTTGGTCCGTTGGATCAAATTGCTTTCTCACTACAACCGAACCGCTCCAGAGTTCCTTTTCAATCGAGCCGAGACCACCTCGTTCAGGCGATCTCGGACCGATTGTTTTGGCGTGGATCCGGGCGCGATTGCCGTGTTCACATATGCCCAAACGAACTGAGCTAAGGGGGGAAACGTGCCAGGTTCCAAAACAACGAGCCAGGTGTGAAAGCACCCTTAGGGTTTTTGTTTCCCTTTCGTACTTTTGGTGCGCACCCGGTGTAGCGAATCAGCTCATGGGGAAATATGAATAATTAATCATAACTAGTTATAATTAATTATAAATATTTAGATCCGCGTAGATATTTAGCTGACCTCTCAGGGTCAACTGTCTGTCAATTCTAAGAACGTTAATTTCCTGGTTAAGGGAAATAACTTTCTTACTGTACAATTCTACAAAGAGCTTGTAGCATAAATCTGCATGATTAAGTGACTCTAGTTATGAGCAAACAATGAACAACGTCAAGTGTGATACAAATAAACTTTATTAACTACATAAACACTTAAACTGGTCTGACATACACATACACACGCGTACAGTTTGTATAGGAAAGGGTTAAAGCGCAGGGGGGCCTGGTGTCGTTGCAGACATCCTGGCACCCAGTTTATTGGGTGAGGGGACTGTGACGATTTGTTAATCTAATGAATAACTGATTTGTTAAATCAAATGAAAAATTGTGTTTTTGATTGGTCCGGACGCTACACCGGGTTCGATTGACGTCAGAGTTCGGTTCGTTTGGATGATGTGAACTCGCACCCGCGAACCGTACCCGAGTCCTCTTAAATAGGGTGGTCTGAGGTACGGTTTATGTGAACTCCGGTACGGTTCGCTGCTGATGTAAACGCAATCCTACCAAATCGCGGAAGTGAGCCACTATTAATGACGTATTATTTTATAAAAATGTGTGTTTGTGTGTGTGTTTCACTCACTTTCCTGACGAGCGTGACTGACGCGCTGCAAACAGAGAGCTGTACATCTCATTTATGTTTGCCTTCAGTATTCTTTAGAGCATTTGCAGTACATTCGTAAGACAGACGTAAGTGCCGTTATGTACCGAAGCTTTGTAAACAAAATGAACGGTTCAAAAACGTAAATATATAAAAGTGCAGAGAGCAATGTTGTGCATTTGCCGCCTTCTCCTGCGCCGTCGTTACTAAGCAACGGGGTAAACAGCTGCTGACTTGATGACTCAAACGAACCGCGATTCGGACCCAAATAAAATAATATGAACGCAGTCCAGCAGGGGGAGGGGGAGAAATCGAACTCTGGTTCGGACCAGGCAAGTGAACCAAGTGTGAAAGCACCCTTGCATGCTTGGAACAGAACCATGCATCGCTCATTTATATCTCTCTACATGGCTCCCTGCAATACAACTAGTGGTCTGTTATTGATACTACCACAACTTCTACAACTTATAACGGAGCACTCAAGCGGGTACTGCGAGTCATGTTGAGGTAATTAAAATGTCAAATTAATATTTTACATTCAATTATTTACTTATCAGGCAAGTGGCCGCATGATAAGCTGGAAATTACGCAGTGTAGTCTTTATCACCCTGCAGAGGTTTCTTTTGCAAAATAATCTGCTGACTGTACATATCCCTCAGTTTGGGAACCACTGGAGTACGTTAGGCGATTTGTGCTCTATTAATGTGGCCTGTTACGATGCTCTGTGTTTGATTACTAATGCCCGTGTAGTACGGCGTTGCACCTTTACAGTCTATGCGTTGCACAAAGAAGACAAAAACGTTCATCCTTGACTCTTTATCGTCATTTGTGTTAAAATTTGCAAAGCGTACCAAATTGAACAAAACTATAAAAATGCAAAATTTGAATTCATGAATATATAACGGTATCCACGATATAGCATAATACCGGTACTCACTTTCATACCGATATTGCGTCCACCCCTACTGTAGGATTTTACATTATTGCCATAGTTTAAATATTTTCTCATTGTTGAGAATATTTTAAAAGATCACACAGGTGTGATTTGCTGGTTCCTTTTATGCATTCATTTAACTGAATTTATTAAAAAAGATCAGTGATGCTAAATGCACTCATTTGCGTACTAAGCAGTGATTTTATTGGTTATGCTGTATCTTATGAGGTTAAATATGATGAACAAAACCATGCCTACATTTTTATAGAAGCCTTATCCCACATTCATCTGGAAAGATTCTTCTCTTTGAGCAAAAGTCTCTGCTTTACATCAATGAAATTTTTCAACCTCTTATCAACTCTTATTAATTCTATATTTTTGTGTTATTAATGTTTGTGTGAACTATTCTAATTGGCTAACAAATTTGAATATATTTTAACATGCTGCTTACTTCATAAATGCCTCTCTCTGTGTAATTCTCTCTTTGTCTAAGCCGTCTGCTGAAGTTAAATGCTTTGAAACATCACTGGATTTGAAGCGTTAATAAGTCACATTAAACACTGTAATAGAGTGAGCATTGACATTTAAATATTTTAACAAATCCCACTTCCTGTTGCCGTCCTCACAAGGCTGAGGTTTGGCTATATTATGTTACCGCATACAAACTGACACCATACTAACATGAAGATTGATTGTTCATCTATTTTCCCCATTATTTATTTTTTTATTTATTTTTTTTATCTTGGTACAATCGGTTCTCTTAAAGGGATAGTTCACTGAAAAATGAAAATGGTCTACTTTTACTCACCATCATGGTGTTCAAACCTGCTTTTTTTGTTTGTTTGTTTTTGGTTGGTTGGTTGGTTGCCAATGTTCTTCAAAATATCATCTTTTGTGTTCCAAGGAAGAATGAACATTATAAAGGTTTGGAAAACATGAGGGCGAGTAAATGATGACATGAATTAAATTTTGGGGTGAACTATCCATGCAGATACCTCTGAAATGCCAACTGTGTGAAAGAAGCTTATACAACGGCTTTGTTGATAATGTCATTACTACACTTACAAATTCATTGTATGGTTTTATTAATCTGATTTCCTTTATCTGTTTCAGGTAGAGGGATTCCTGATGTGGCAGCTTAATGCCAACTCGACATAAAACCAGAAAGCCCTTCTGTAAAACATGGTGAGAGGGGTTCTTGAAACCAATGAGCTTACCAGGCAACACTGCTGCCGCTATGGAGAACTCTAACTAATGTGAACTTAATGGGGATGATGATATTACACATAGCAATGATGGAACAGCCGCATTGACAAAGATCAACTGCACTCACTCTCAGTGCGCTGCTGCCAATCAGCATGCTGCGGATACTGTCACTCAAATTTGGCCGCGTCTACCGGTGTGGCAAGTTCCTCTTCATCATAGCTCTTTTTGTTATCCTGCTGATGAACACTCACAACCTTTTAGCCTCTTTCCAGAGGAACGAGCTCACCGACCGGCGATTCATCGGCCTCAACAAGTGTCCGGCCTGCTTCGGCACTAGCTGGTGCCGCAAGTTCATGAACAGCCAAGTGACCTTCGAGATGTGGGGTCGCCTGCGCTTTCTAGACTTTTTCAATGTAAAGAATGTTTATTTTGCTCAATATGGAGAACCCAGGGAAGGAACGCGCAGGGTCGTGCTCAAACGCCTGGGCTCCAACCAAGAGCTCGCAGAGATCGATCAGAAGATCTGCAAACGGGCCACTGGAAGACCTCGCTGTGATCTCATTCAGGGTATGTACAAAACTGAGTTCGCCCGACTTAACGGGGACGTAAGGCTGCTGACCCCAGAGGTGGTGGAGGGCTGGTCGGATCTGGTGCACTGCCCCTCGCAGAGGCTTCTTGACCGTGTGGTCAGGAGGTACGCGGAGACCAAGGACTCTGGTAGCTTCCTGCTGAAGAACCTTAAGGACACGGAACGAATGCAGCTGCTGATGACGTTGGCATTCAACCCTGAGCCTCTTGTGCTGCAGGTATCCACACACTAGCCGATAAAATATCTTCTTTAAATGCATTTTCAAGTTGCTGAACCTTTCTTTTGATGCTGAAGCACTGTGTCTGATGCCCGCTTGGAAGTTAAAGGGATTAACGGTGCATCTTTGCATATTTTAAAGTTCTGCACAAGGCTGTGTAAATAATAGATACTTTGTGTCTGTTGGTGGTCACTTAGAGATGTCTCTGCTTTGGGCAACAGTGTGCTTGTCCTGAAGAATTCCTTCAGACATAAATCATGGGCATTTCTTATTCCATTTGCAAAGTTTAAAAACACAGAGGTGGCATATTGTTCCGAAAGTTGTTTTGTCCAAAACATGTTTTTAGTATGATAAACATTTTCCACTTAAGGACGTGTAATATTGACGAAAAAATATATCTTTATATGTTCTGGGATTTCGTCAATAGTGATAGTTAGATGAAGTCTTGAGGGTTTTTGTACTGGTACCTTGGCTGGTTTAGACCTGTGGTGGACAGCTGGCTTTTGAATATTTTCATATTCTTCAAATTCTCTGTGGTGGTTAGTTCACAGCAGTGAGAGAAATGAACTTTTCCAATCAAGAACTTATATTTACGGTGGCCCAGTAGTGCACAACACAACAAAATGTAAACGGCACAACAAAATTGGCGCAACACAACAGAAACAAGCGGAGGGATTTAATGCATGGTCTAATGAAATACACATTTTGATATCTAATATATTTTTATGAACCCTTGGAAGTTTCTATGGGGCAGTACATCAGGCCATTTCACTGTCCCCTTTCTATAATGGAGTGTCTGTTTACACTGTGCAAATAGACTGCCTTGTTGACATATAGGTTACTTACACTAATGTCTGGTTGGGCCACACAAAATTAAAATTGACACCCGCCATGTAGCAGCTGTAGTGGCGTAGGGAGTAAGGCATATAGAAGTACCTTTTGATGCAATCGATCCGAGTTCAAATCTGCCTTTTACTGAACTCACTCTTCTCAATTTTTCTATCACATATCAGATCGCAAACGCATTTGCTTTCAATTAAGAAAATATTTGAAAAGTGGAAATAATGTGCATGACGAGCGTTTGATAATGAAGTATATCGGGGCTATGGCTAGGTGTAACGTTGGCTTTATTGTCCCAATAAGGTGGCATCCATTTAATAATTTTAATGCACTAAAAAATGCTGCATTAAAAATAACCATTTCTGGATTATTTGGCAACCCAGCGCTGGGTAAATATTGAACAAAACGCATGCTGGGTTATTTTGACCCAGCTTGTTGAGTTTTATACATTATAACCCTTTTGTTGTTTTACATTATTTTTTGACAGTGCTGGGTCAGTTAACCTGTTGAAGATTTTTTTCTTAATTTTAAATAATAAAAATGCACTCTACTTTAAAAATCCTACAATGTGATTTTCTGGATTTTTTTTCTCATTTTGTCTCTCATAGTTGAGGTATACCTATGATGAAAATTACAGGCCTCTCTCATATTTTTAAGTGGGAGAACTTGCACAATTGGTGGCTGACTAAATACTTTTTTCCCCACTTAACATTTAAATAAAAAAAGGTAACCTTATTTGGTTAACAAATAGAATTTAGGCTACTCTGCAAAATATCTGAATAACAAAAAAGCTTAAGAAAAGTTAGGCTAAACATTACATGTATCAAGCTGTAAGCATTAAACTTTTCAAAGAAATGAGTGCCATACACACTGACATACTGTACATGTATTGGCAGTCACTAATACTAATTTTGCCTACTCCTAACAAAAAAATAACATGACTTTGTAGTATCATTCATGCACATACACTACCGCTCAAAAGTTTGGGATCAGTAAGACTTATGTTTTTTAAAGAAGTCTCTTATGCTCATCAAGGCTGCATTTATTTGATCAAAAATACAGAAAAAACGGTAATCTTGCAAAATGTTATTACAATATAAAAAAAAGGTTTCTATTTGAATATACTTTAAAATACAATTTATTTCTGCGATGCAAAGCTGAATTCCCATCAGCCATTATTCCAGTGTAAAGTGTGAACTTTTTCTGAGGTAAATTCTGTCTTATTCCTCTCAATGCGTCTTTTTTCTGAGGTAAATTCTGTCTTATTCCTCTCAGCGCATCTTCTTCCAGAAACGAAAAGTAACCGAGATGAACTTGAGGAAAAGTCTTGTTGCTTTGTTTGCTGTGATGTGGGCGTTTACATGCCGCGTGTCTCATGTGGACTATTGTAATACCAAAAGCGAAAGCAGCTCGTGGGCGTGATCTAATTAGAGATAATGAAGTCAGACGGGAAAGACTGGACATTGCGTTGGTTTCATATGGATTACTTTGTCACAGAATATTTGTTTTCAATAAGACTTGCTTCGTTTAAAATTAGACCTGTCAAGCTTTCTATAGATATATCTCTCATGTCTTTGTGTGGCGTATTCGCTGAGTTTGTTCTTTTTAGTGATGTGTTTCTAAATGAAGATCACAGAGACAAAGGCGGCAGACAGTGCACCCTGTTTGCTTTCTTTATTTTACAAAAGCACACCGTTTTGTTGTTATTATGTGTGTATACAAATAAAAAACATTTACAGATTCGATTGATGTATTGCTCTTATCTGTACGATCAAAACTGACGGAGTAATTTATGTTCCTTTAGGGGCTTTGCAACAAAACGCGCCGGCTCGTTTATCGACCCCAGAGGGTTAAAAAAAATCGAGTCCTGAATGAATGTCTGTAAAAATCCTGATTGGAGCATCACTATAAATAAATCTATGTGATAAAAAGAGGTCATCAAAAAGATTGGTATCGGTGATCATATCGGCAGCTACTGCTTCCTGTGATCGGTGATCGGCTCCAAAAATCCTGATTGGAGCACCCTTATTAGAATTTTTTGTTGACAAAAGCAAACATTTTTAAAATTTAATTGTTAACTTTAGAGCCCGACCGATATATCGTTTTGCCGATATTATCGGCCGATATGAGCCTGTCGCCGATATATCGGTATCGGCGAATTTGCCGCCGATATTAATTTTTTTTTACAGAACATATAACGCAGATAAAATGCTTGAAATGGTGTAATTACTTAGTTTGTCCAGCAGAGACTCCATTGTTTGATACTGGCGACCTGGATGAAATGCTTTAAACCTTAAAGGGGTCATATGATGCTTTTTTAAAGATCATTATTTTGTGTATTTGGTGTAACAGAATATGTTGACATGTTTTAATGTTCAAAAAACACATTATTTTTCAAATACTGTACATTATTGTAGGTCCTCTATGCCCCGCCTCTCTCAAATGCTTAGTTTTCTACAAAGTCCCTCCTTCCGACAAGCGCAGTCTGCTCTGATTGGCCAGCTGACCCAGTGCATTGTGATTGGCCAAACACCACAAGCACTCATCAGAAATGTACCGCCCCCTTACCATAATCGCGAGCTTCATCTTTCAAAATAAATGTAAAGACAGAGCCCGAAAGGGGAACAGAGTCGTGTGACAGACACAGTGATGAAGCTGGTATGTGAGCAGTACACAAGCCACGGTTAAGCCACTCTCTCTCTCGCTCACACACACACACCTCTCTCTCACTCGCGCGCGCACGCACACACACACACACACACCGCTCTCTCTCTCCCGCGTGCACACGCACACGCACATGCACACACACACACACACACACACATACATACATACATACATACATACATACACACACACACACGATGCGCAAAAGTCCGCATTTGAACAGTCAATAGCAAATACTTAAACTAATAACAAAACAGTAGCTGATTCTGAATTACCTCCTCTCCTAAGTTCACGAAACGGTCGTCCATAATATGCATTGCTGTTCTGTTGTACGTAATCTTAAAGATTCCTATATGCATCTACTTTCGGAAGGCCAAGTAAAGTGCTTTTGCTTTCGCCTAGAAACACACAGCGTCTCCCTGACATGCTGCTTCAACACTAACTGCGTTTACTGAAACCACGCCTTCTTTCTTTGCGTGCACATTTGGGCGGCATTATGCAAATATTTCCACACAGTGAGGTAGATATGTGGGGGCGTGTTAGAATGAGCTGTTTTAGGGAGGCGTGGCAGAGTCTTAACTTTGATAAAGAATATCTCTTTGGTTTTGAGACTTTAGTCTTTGCAACTTCAGGGATCGTATCTATGCACAATCAGCTTGTACCACTCCAAAGAGAAAGGAAAACTGAGATCCGCCGGTGCGTTCGCGAGATAGTGACACCAGCCAACACTTTCACTTCAGTTTCTTGTTCAGGCAGCAGCATTCAAGCGTGGTCTTATTCGACCGTAAGTGCCCTGCGAAGTGGACTTCACATGATATTCCGCCATGATTCCAGTTCCAAGGGAACGTACACGTTACATTCAAAGGGCATTAAAGTGCGCGAGACGTGAATTTATATTTAGGGATGACCGAACCGAATAAGCGAAAAGACCGAATAAATTGTACCGAACAATGATATGACGGGAGAGGCACGCACTCTTTATTAAGGATGATTTATACTTCTGCGTCGGACCTACGCCGTAGCTTACGCATAGACGCACACCCATACGCCGTAGCCTGACGTGCACCTCTCCAAAAATCGAACAGCGCGTCAGTTCTACGCAGACCGCAAGCGCTGTGATTGGTCTGCAAGAACCTCTCCCTCCATATGTACTTGAGTTTTGTGTGTGTTTATGTACACTTTAATATATTTTAATGTTACACCTTCTTATATAAAATAAAACAACGCAAAGAACACGTGTCTTATCATTTATTATACTACATGGCATTATACATCAGTAGTTGTCCGCAACAAACAATGTCGCAGAAGTATAAATGAAAACTGACGCATAGCCTACAGCGTAAAGGCTACGGCGTAGGTCCGACACAGAAGTATAAATCAGCCTTTATGCAGCACACACGTCAGCAGTGTGGAAGCATTTAAACTGTCGTAGAAAGACGACAGAATAAAACATGTAGAATAAAAGTTGATGAAAAGCAAAAACTCTTATCAACATTCATAAATGTTAGTATTGTAATTTTACTGTTGTTCTGTAAAATAAAATAAAAAGAAAGACAATAATAATGATAATGTTAAATGTCCTGCCTCCATTATGCATTTTTGTCACGTCACTATAAGTGTTTGATCACCACATCTGAGTGATCATTGCAAAAAATTTGTTTATATATATATATATATATATTCTGTTTATGTATATACTGTGTTCTATATATAGTACCAGTCAAATGTTTGGACCCTCGTATGGAAAAGTGTCCAAACTTTTGACTGGTATTGTACTATAATATACACAAAGAATATCGGCCGATATATCGATATCGGCCTTTTTTTAATTCCCTAATATCGGTATCGTATCGGCCCCAAAAAACCCATATCGGTCGGGCTCTAGTTAACTTATCCTTTATTTAAATGTTTTATTAAATCAATGTGATATTTGTAACCTTGTTGATTTCTGGGGAAAACGGCACTCTTGCTTTGTCATTTGGTGTAAATCTAAGGCAAAACTCAGGGGGGAATGGCCCTGTATATCTTGAAGTTTGGGGGCATTAAGTAGAGATGAAATGGTATGAAAATTGCATATAATTATAGTGACCAAAATGATCACTGTCATCGTTATTATTACAGTATTGTTAAAAATGTGCTGGAAATGTTCAACAAGTACTGATACACACCCTGAAATCATTTCACCATGTTTTGTCAAAAACAGTTAAAGTGACATACACAAAAATGTCGTTAAAACAATAGTTGCAATATTATCGTAGACAATTTACACCACATACCCCTATTTTTTCCTTGCGTATTCATTCACACCAATAAGAGTCCTTGACAGCTTTCTTTTTTTGCACCCTTCAGCCTGGCATTGATTTTTAGACCCTGCTAATCTATTCCAATTTCTTTTGCGATTGACACAGCTTGTCGAAGGCCTGGGCAAACAAAAGGACATCTCTGTGTGAGCAGCCAATATCTGTTCTCACCTCCCATCATTCACTCCATCTGCCACACCTCAAGCATTCTGGGTGATAAAGGCAATCTGATCTCTCTCCGGAGAGCGAGCCGCTCGATTTGATTAGCAACATACAGTTTAGCCCCCTTTTGCCCTGCAACCTCTGCAGCGGTTCGGTCAACATAATGAAATGTCATTAGTTTGCTGTGGATGCTGCTAAAGAATTGGCTCCTAATCCATAGAAGCGATTAAGTGTGATCTTCACCCACGCTTGCTGTTCCTTCCCCTTCTGAAAACATGTTAAAACTAACAGATGTTTGTCCCCTTAGAATGCTCTAAATGATTCATCCCACTTCCTGAAGCTAAGAAAAGCCGGTTTTTAGTTGGCCAGAAGTTGTATCAACCTTTTGCAGCTTCATAAGGCAGGCAAAATCTGCTTTCCAATTTTTTGACTGTGTTGGAAACCTGAGGCAGCTGCCTTGCTGTCAATCAACGTGTACTACAATGCTTCCAAAGCACCATAATGTGATGTTTGATAAGGCTGCACAAAATGGAAGAAAAATGTGATAAATTATTAAATGATGGAAATGGTGATATGATAGTATTAAAAGTATGTTAAATCAATTTAAATGAAATTTAAAATCACGACGTAATGAAAGTAAAATGAATTATGATTTGTTTACTATAAGATCAATAACATCCTTTTAGAAATTGTGGGGGCGTTTACACAACACCAAAAATGGAAGACTTTTTATGCATTTTGGCGGTTCATTTACACGGCAACTGCGTTTTGGGGGCCTGAAAACACAAACTTTTGAAAGCTGCTTTCAAAGTGCATGTATTTGAAAATGATACAATGGTTGTCTCCGTGTAAACTACAAATCGCAAATTTGTGAAAACCGTGTCATCATACACATGCGTATGTGTATGCATGAGTACCTAATTTTCTGTTTTTAGTACATTGTTGTTGTGTAAACATGGATTTCTATTTCATATTGACTTCAAATACAAAAATGTGCTTGCCATTTCTGTTCTCCAATGTTTGCATCACCATAAACATAACGTTTTGAAATATTAAAAAATCATTCAGGTAATTGAAAACTCTCGTGCCATGCATATCGCAATTGCACATTTCTGTTATCCAATAATTTCAATATATTTTGCATCCCCAAACATTTGACTTATTTTTCAGTAGAATCACAAAAAATTAAAAATAACATTTATATTTACTAATTTCAAATATATGAGTTTCCTAAATTCCACTCATCATTGAACTGGAAGATGGAAGGCAACTTGGTAGACAGGTTTCTAAACCAACATTATGCTTTATTGGCTTTCTTCCTCCATATTCTGCTTGTAAAGGCATTTTTTTTTACCACTTTTTTTTACCTTAAAGGAGACACTATAAAGTATTTTGTGGTGGATATAAGGATTTCTATATGTTGAAAAGTCCAATTTAGATCCTGTCATATATGGCTGTTTTCCGTTTGCCCTACAGGATGGATCTGGAGTCACTGGATTTTTGTGGTCTGTGAATTTTTAGGTTTGAGTAACAAACAAAGAATGGACTAATTTGTTATGTTAGGAGTTGATGGGAGTGCTACATTCAAGTGTTCAAGAATGTCCCTTCCTGAAAGTGTTTTTTTTGTTTTTAAGTTTTGTCCACTGGCAATTTTACTGCTATTTATAGACGTAAAGGCCTGAAACACAGTTTGTTCCCCTTTGTCTGGTATTGTGTCAGATTGTTGTGAAATATGTGTCCTCTGGAAAAAAAAAAGCTGCTGCGCTTGACTTTGTGCTTGCATTACTCGTGCCTCCTTCCTTCCATTGAGAACGGAGGCCCATCTGCTCGGCGAGGCTGAGAATAGCACAGGCAGAGCCCTGAGGGTCACGTCCATCACGACATTAATCTTGCACACAGCCCAGTGTGCGTGGTGTGCACCTCCTCTCCCTTCACCTGACTGAGGTTATTATGAGGTTGCCATGCCCGAAGCACCTTTCTAAACAGTCCCAGAGCTGACAGGAGTCAACTGCTGTTTGTGTGTAAGGCTTTCACAAACGAGACTGAGCACAGCAAGGTTGTTATCAAGGACATGCCTATTATTTAGTACTTGTAAACTGTTGAACTCTCCTTCCGTTGAAGAAATTTGTCCAGATAGCACCTGTTGTGCTCTTAAAAGTGTGTTTGAAGCGATTCCCGGAGTGAGTTTTAATCTAGGTTCCCTCGGGTATTGAAAGTATAATGCCTTATAGGTCTGATGTTCACCAAGGCTGCATTTATTTGATAAAAAATACAGGAAACCCAATGGACACTTTTCACAAGACTGTTATGACACGTCATAACAGCATCATAAATCCTCCAAAGGTTTTTGTATTTTCATTTTTTAAATGTATGTTCTTTTATAACACTAGACTTTGTATTATATTACCTTTGCATCAAATTACAAAAAAACTAGTTAACACTAATGTGAGGTTGTTTCTAATACAGTGTCTATTGTAATGACTATAAATTTGACATCGTTGTCTTTACTGACTGCCGTTAATCAGTCTCTCTCTTTTGTTTTTTTTCCCCTTTTTTTTAAAAGTCATGAAAAAACTATCATCGAGTTTTTCTTTTGCTATTTGAGCAAATGGGAATGTAAAATATATATATACATACATACATACATACATACAGTTATTCAAATGTGAAATATAACTAAATATTCCAGTGTTGGCAAAGCTGAAAATGATTTTTTTTTTCTCCAGTGACACGACCCATTGAAAATTATTCTATTATGCTGATTTGGTGCTCAATCAATCAATCAATCAATCAGGAAAGAAATCAAGAAATAAATAAATCAAATAAAATTTCTGTGAAAACGTTGTACTGCTAAATATTATTATTTTGTGGAAAGTATGATACATTTTTCATTTTCAGGATTCTTTTATGAATAGAAAGTTCGAAATAACAGCATTTATTTGAAATAGAATAATTTTGTAACATTAAAAAATGGCTTCTGTCACTTTGTCATTGATCAATTTAATGAAATACTGAATTAAAATTACAAAAAGAGCAGCTGGATTTGAAATTTGCCATTTGAATTGAACTATGCAAATATAAATAAAGACACCAAACAAATGTGTAAATGTGATAAAGGCATTAAACATTAATTAATCCTACACATTCACGTTGACCGCTCTTTAAAAAATTAAAATAAAAACACTTTTTCCAGTCTTAATTATAACTTGTGTGAGTCTCAGAATAGTTTTTTTTTTTTTTGCTGACAGCTCCTTTCTATCTGTATCCTTCTGTCTTTTCTTCCTCTATAGCTGCAGCTGACAGGTATATTGCATCATGGATTGTATTGGTGTGAATTTGCTTTTTGTTCATCCTAGTGTGAATTCTGTTAAGTAATAAAGTCTATGGGGCAAGACGTTCTGGAGGAGTTAAAAGCAGAAATATGCTGCCTTTTTAAAAATGTTCTGTTAAAGTGCATATATTAATTCTTCCGTACATAAATGTGCTACTTGAGCTTAAAAATCGTCTATATAGTCTTTTCAGCACTAGACAGATGATTATACATTACCATCATAGTTCCTGTGGATTACTTTTTCTTAGTCTCTTTCTATATTATAAAAAAGTTACAGAGTTTTGCACATACAAGGTTCGTGATTTTATTACACTAGTCTTACATTTATCATGTATAATGATTGCATCTTGTTTAGTTGAGGTTGAGAATGGAATCTGAAAAATAAAATTGCAGGTTGGTTTTAAACCACCATTACCCACGTGAGCATCAGTATGCTGTATTACGGCTCCAACATACCCATATTTTTAAAATAGCACTGCTGTATTCTTTTACATTTTGTCACTTGGAGCACAGCCATCTGTGCAGAGTTGATATTCCCTCCTCACACTTCAGCGCCAGTTTGACAGACTCTATAATTGCAGAGAGTGTGAGCAAACTGTAGACTTGGGAGCTTAGCAACCCAAATGGAAGTTGCCGTTCTTTATTAGTTGTCAATCAGATGTGTTTGTATTTAAATCAACTTTACTGCAAATATTACAGGAACAGTCTTTCTTAAGTTACCAAGTCTTTTGATGATTCACACTAACTCTCAGTTTCTGGAATTGGCTCTGTCAAGGTTGGAAGCAGGCGCTGGGTTTCATGACCAGATCTCATTAAGCTGCCTCTACACTAACTAGGGTTGGATTGATACCAACGTTTTAGCATCAGTACAATGCCAGACCCTTGGTATTGATACTAAATTGGTACCTCAATATTTGGGGTGGGTGATCTAAAGAATTTATATAGTGATTGAGCTTGAGGATGTCTACGATCTACTTTTCAAGCGAATCGTAGAGATACTGTCTCTTATGTTCTCATAATAATGTTAAAACTACAGCAGTGACTGCCTACTAGATGACTGTGACTGGCCAAATGATATCACACGTATCTATTATGTGTCTGTGCTGTGACGTATTTGAAAAACAGTAGGCCTAGTTGTGCGATGAATGACATTTGAGTTTCGGTTTTAATAAAAAGGTCTGTCTTGGCAAGTATTTACATAAAACAGTCAGTTATGTTTTAAATGAACACAAACAGATTGGGAAAGAAATTCGATGCATGTCAGTATATTAGAACTATGCATTCTGTCTTAAAGAGACAGAAGCCTAATAAACCTACTGCTGTCGGTGTCATTAAAGGTGACATAACACACACAGTTTCAGCCAGTCTAATGTTAATCTTGAGTACCTATATAGCATTATTGCATCCTTCATATTCATATTCAGCTTTACTATTCTCTCTGAAAACATCCAAGCTCATGAAGGCATACCGAGGGCGAAGCTAAAGAGTCACAAGCAATTACGGCGCCAATTGCCAACAAAACACAGAAATTTGATGCAGTTTTACTTACCGCCTGCGGTTCCAGCTTATGATGGGGATCCTTTATTTAAAAGGGTCATATGATGCGATTTGTGTGTGTGTGTGTGTGTGAGAGAGAGAGAGACAGCGTCACATCTCATCACAGTAGAGTCAGCTGTCTTAACCACGACTTGTGTACTGCATCATTACTGTGTCTGTTCCCCTTTCGGGCTTGAACTGATGGTAAAACTAATGACATTATTTACTGTCTTTACATTTATTTTGAAAGATGAAGCTCGCGATTATGGTAAGGGGTGTTACATTTCCGACGAGTGCTTGTGGTGTTCGGCCAATCACAATGCACTAGGTCAGCTGGTCAATCAGAGCAGACCGCGCTTGTCGGAAGGAGGGACTTTGTTGAAAACGAAGCGTTTGAGAGAGGCGGGGCATAGAGGACCTACAATAATGTACAGTATTTGACAAATAATGTGTTTTTTGAACATTAAAGCATGTCACCATATTCTGTTACACCAAATACACAAAATAATGATCTTTAAAAAAGCATCATATGACCCCTTTAATATAATTCATCTGTTTAATTCATACAGTGATGTAGTGTTTAAAAGTTTTACAACTCAGGTTTTAATGATCATGTTGACAACTGATTGTTTAATGCAATACTGTTTTTTTTTAAACTGTGCAAATAGATAAGTCATAGGCTTGTTCCAGTCTGGATGTTCTCGATAGTACATCTCAAAGTTGGGAAAATCACGATTCAGATCCTGGATCGTGATTTTGCTTTATAAGTGCGTGACATATTTTGGGAAGATCGCCCACCCCTACTCGACATAACCAAATGGTCAACCATTGAATATATGATTTGCATATATTCAGTGCATATATATAAAAAGGTTTATGGGTCTTTTATTTCATTTCATTTCATTTTACTGCTATACCACAGCACTAACCATTGTTGGATATAGATGACTAACACCTGGCCGTCTGTCCTTATGTGGTGTTGATCATGCTTTTATTATAACAAACCTTTCACCTCCCTCCAACCACCAATTCCGTGCGTCACACAGCTATTTGGCCATTGCTGGCATTTATGAACTGGTTGAGTGCAAACAAGGATCTATTCTTGATGGGCTAGAATTTCCACTGGCTTGGAAAAACAAATAACTAACTTCCCTGAAATGGTTCTCTCTGGACGCTCTTGCACGCATTGCTTGTGTTCGTCACCGATTCCATGCATTACCAACCTGACAACATTAGTTTGAAATTAGTCTGATTTTATTGCTTCTGAGACTTCAGGTGACAACAGTTGACAATCACCTCTGATTTAATTTGCTTTTGAATGTGTTTGCAGCATTTTCATATTTTTTACAGCTGTGTTTGATGAGTCACATGCTGTAATAGCATGTTTGTGAATTGAGGATCTCTTTGACCTCTCTTGGTAAAAAGTTGCATTTCACCATTGCATAGAAATAATTTCATATATTTTGAAGGTTATTGTCATCTTACAGAGTCCTTGACCAAAGTCAGAGCTCTGTGGGTAAGAAAATTGTGTTAAGTGTTAGTCAGAGTCTCAATTATAGCAAGAACAGCACTTCAAGTTGGAAAAAAAGAGAGGAGGAAGAAAAAGCTTGCTTCCGGACAGTGTTAAGCGGCCAAATGCAGCTCAACAGGTTTGTAGTGTGGAGTGCAGTTTTATTTCACTGAAATTCTTGGAGCTGGTTTCATTTAAATGTATTATAGTGTATATGGATTTAGTTTACCTTCACGTTTGGTAATGATGCAGATCCTTGGAAATTTGATAGCAGAGTGTAGCAGAACAGGACACAGGGTATTGACAGTGATGTTTGACAACGTCAATGCAAAATGTAAGCAGATACAATGTTTAATACAATGAAAATAGGGCTTGACGTGCAACTACACAGTTTCTGCAAAATAGCCACGAGCTGGCTGTGTGTGTTTCTCTGTCAAAATGAGGCTGTTGAGTTCCCTAAAGGAGAAAGTGGCCTGTAAACATTGTATACTGGCATTGAAAAATGTCATATTTATGATTTTGCAAAATGCAACAAATTATTATAGAATTTAAACAAATGTAGTCAATTGGTAAATTAAAAATCTAAATATAAATGTTAAAAGTGGAGTAAACACAGAGTTCTCTCTATGATGTTTCTCTATAATGTCTTTTTTTTGGGTCAGTGTCGGAAAAAAAACAGTAGGATTATTTTTATTTTTTTTTTGCTGGTCATCTATTATTTATAAAGTTCAGCAACAGAATGTAGGGGCAACCACTTTCTGCACAGTGAAGGTTTTTTTTTTTTTTTCAGGAACAAAACCTCATTCTCACACAGGACGTGGTCTTCCGCAGACATTTCACACTTTCAGAGAATGATGACGTGTTTCCAGAGGTTAAAAAAAGAAAATCTAGAGACACAATGTTCTCTTTTGTAATTGACTCATTTGTCATAGACTGAGCAGTTATACTTTTAGCACCTAATAATTCAATTCAGTATTCAATCTAATTCCTAAAGCCAAAACGTTGTTTTAGTAAACTAAATAATCATCAAGATTACTATTACAGTTATGCTGGTTACAGCATTCCATTTACATATATCCCTGTTGCGTTTTTATGTCACTTTTGTTTGTTCTGGAACACAAAGTGCTGACGAGTGCTGAAGAAACATCACCAGACAGCCAGAAAGACGCTTTAGAAATAAACCAAAAAGCATTGTTGTTAATTTCCAACTATTTTGGATTCGCTAGATGTTGCACCACTCAGTTGCAGTGTCGATGATTTATACTAGAGGTCTGCATGCTCCCGCAAGGTTCTATTCCACACCCATCCGCTCTCGCTATATATTCACTCTTTGTTCACCCGCTGTCCGCTTAGAATAATTTTCTTCCCGACCCGACCGTATGTTATTTTATTTGTCTTGTCAAAATACTAAAGTCGTTTATTAAATTACACCAGAGTTACCGACCGCTATCGCGATTTATTTAGGAATTTAATCCCGCGGTGAAAAAAATCTGGCCGCAGCCGCAGGAATGCAGGCCTCTAATTTAT
>NW_015506208.1:121694-131735 GCF_001515645.1 Sinocyclocheilus grahami | reverse complement strand
TTTTTTTTTTTTTTCAGGAACAAAACCTCATTCTCACACAGGACGTGGTCTTCCGCAGACATTTCACACTTTCAGAGAATGATGACGTGTTTCCAGAGGTTAAAAAAAGAAAATCTAGAGACACAATGTTCTCTTTTGTAATTGACTCATTTGTCATAGACTGAGCAGTTATACTTTTAGCACCTAATAATTCAATTCAGTATTCAATCTAATTCCTAAAGCCAAAACGTTGTTTTAGTAAACTAAATAATCATCAAGATTACTATTACAGTTATGCTGGTTACAGCATTCCATTTACATATATCCCTGTTGCGTTTTTATGTCACTTTTGTTTGTTCTGGAACACAAAGTGCTGACGAGTGCTGAAGAAACATCACCAGACAGCCAGAAAGACGCTTTAGAAATAAACCAAAAAGCATTGTTGTTAATTTCCAACTATTTTGGATTCGCTAGATGTTGCACCACTCAGTTGCAGTGTCGATGATTTATACTAGAGGTCTGCATGCTCCCGCAAGGTTCTATTCCACACCCATCCGCTCTCGCTATATATTCACTCTTTGTTCACCCGCTGTCCGCTTAGAATAATTTTCTTCCCGACCCGACCGTATGTTATTTTATTTGTCTTGTCAAAATACTAAAGTCGTTTATTAAATTACACCAGAGTTACCGACCGCTATCGCGATTTATTTAGGAATTTAATCCCGCGGTGAAAAAAATCTGGCCGCAGCCGCAGGAATGCAGGCCTCTAATTTATACCCAATATACACTATAAGCAAGAAATGTGATGAACCTAGAATACCACTTTTCAAATCAACAAAGCATAGTAAATTAAATAGATTTATTCTGCAGTGTGGACAGCTTTGTTTATAATAATAGGAGCATTTGCATGTGTTAGAATCCAGAACTCACACTGAAGCGCTCAAAAAGTTGTGATTATAATCGGAGTGTATTGTGGCTTTGGTTGTTTTCTGTGTATAATTTACTTTAAAAAAATAAATTAATAAATAAAAGTTTTCTTTTTGACGCTGCTTTAAAGGCCAATGTGAAGATCACCATTTAGTCTTAATTTACTAAATAAATAGCAATAAATAAATTCAGAAATAGTCTGTTTTGGATGTGTAGCTACACAAAAAATGTCAGATTCCTTACTCAAAATAGCATTTTTAATATTAATTCCATTAATCTATGATAATGATTGTGATTACAATGTCAAAGGAAATTGATTTTGTCAGTCAGTAGCATTATTAGCATTAGAAATGGTCAAAACAAGAGGAAAATACAGATCTTGTTCTGGGTTTCTGTCTCCACTTAATTCACTTGTGACCCCTGAAAGACTCAAGGACAGGATGAGTTTAACAGATTGGACACATCACTGAAATACCTCCTGCACTTATCAGATTTACGACATTTAAGAGTGTAAGCCAGTAAATAAATATATATATATATATATATATATACATATATATATATGACCGATTTGCTTTGCCAAAGGTCCCTCGGAAACGATGTATGTGATGAAGAGCAGGAAACATCCCCTCCACAGCATGATTCAGCCTCTCCAGCCCAGACCACAGAGGTCAGATGTTGGAGGCTCCGAATGGTTACCGAATGCTGTGTTTTGTCCTCTAAATTATTTGAATCTCTAGGATTAAAATTTAATAGTCACTTATCCATTTTTAATGACTCAACTTGAAATGGGGATATTGAATATCCACAGCTCTTAAGAAAAGTTTGGTATAGCTACTTTGCATCAAGATAATGATTGTGCAGTTTATCTATGTCTTAAATGGCATTTCTTTGCTCCAAATATGAGTGGACATAGTGATTTTTACATGTGTGTGTGAGAATGGAGAACTTTTCTCTCACCTTGGGTCTCTCCTCGTGTTTCATCTCTGCAGAGTTTTCCCTCAGATGAGGGCTGGCCGTTCGCCAAATACCTGGGGGCCTGTGGCCGGATGGTGGCGGTGAATTACGTGGGCGAGGAGCTCTGGAGCTTCTACAATGCACCCTGGGAGAAAAGAGTGGATCTGGCCAAGCAGCTGATGGACATCGCCGAGCAGCTGACCAACAACGACTTTGACTTTGCCCTTTACCTCCTAGACGTGAGTTTCGACAACTTTGCAGTTGGGCCTCGTGACGGAAAAGTCATCGTCGTCGATGCAGAAAACATCATCGTGGCGGACAAGAGATTGATTAAGCAGAGTAAGTAACGACTTCACTCCAGCATCTCCATGCTCTTGCTTTACAGCATTAATAAATTGTGCAGGAAACTGTTATCCAGGTAAGACGGCGTGGTGTTGTTGTTTTTTTCTTTTGTCTACTTTCATATGTTCTGACCCACTTTCAATTTTCCCTCAGATGGGCTGGTGCACCTGTTTTTTAGGCCTGTTTGTTTCTGTACTTTGCCTTCCCCATCAAAATAAATGTTTTTCAGGACTTTCAGGAGGAATTATCACAGTATTACAGACAAGGTGGAAACCTGCATGGGCCTCCCATGCTGTCAGATTTGTAATTAAAGTGTCATTGCTGTTTGTTTTTTGGAACTTTTAAGAACTCTACACATGAATAAAGCACAGACGGCTTTCCTGTAACTCTGTAGAGCCCAGGGTCAAAAATTAGTGGGAACTTGGTCAAAAATACACTCCAAATTCAAGATAAGGGTGCAAAAAATTGTAATGGCTGTCAAGATTAAAGTGAAATGTGAAAGTGAACGTAAAGTGTTGATTGCGGCATTACATTTAGATCTGCTCACATTTTTTGCAGAGTTGAGCATTATATTATCAGTCACACACATTTCTCTTGAGCTTATTCGTGCAGTGGCCAATCATAGGGGTTTAGTCACCGCTGAAAACGCAGGAGTTTTGTTCAGTGCACGTGCTCGCTGACTGAATTCTGAATATGCACTCGCAATAATTATCTAATCACAAAAAAAACAAAGTGCAGATGCAATGCAAGTAAGAGATTAATTTTGCAGTTGTACACCACTTCAGTGATTATAACAGGAGTTATTGCTTGAGTGCATAACTCATGCTAGACTTATGGAGATATAATTGTTGCATAATTCCAAATAAATAGATTATGATCCACAAATAAATAAAGAGATTAACACAAATGAAACATATTGACAAGTAAATAGAATGAGATCCACAAACAAATCTTAGTTTCACAAACATGAATTAAATTCACAAAAAAAAAAATACAATTAAGTTACAAATAAAAAGCGTATACACAAATATCTTTTTTTATGTCACAAACACATCTTTGCTTGGCATTCATTTGTGAATCGTGTCTTGTGCGTTTGTAGATCGCTCCCCATACATTTGTGAATGGCTTTATGTACATTTTTAGTGTCAAGACGCTGGCAAATCCTAGATCTGCTCACATTTTTTGCAGAGTTGAGCATTATATTATCAGTCACACACATTTCTCTTGAGCTTATTCGTGCAGTGGCCAATCATAGGGGTTTAGTCACCGCTGAAAACGCAGGAGTTTTGTTCAGTGCACGTGCTCGCTGACTGAATTCTGAATATGCACTCGCAATAATTATCTAATCACAAAAAAAACAAAGTGCAGATGCAATGCAAGTAAGAGATTAATTTTGCAGTTGTACACCACTTCAGTGATTATAACAGGAGTTATTGCTTGAGTGCATAACTCATGCTAGACTTATGGAGATATAATTGTTGCATAATTCCAAATAAATAGATTATGATCCACAAATAAATAAAGAGATTAACACAAATGAAACATATTGACAAATAAATAGAATGAGATCCACAAATAAATCTTAGTTTCACAAACATGAATTAAATTCACAAAAAAAAAAAAATACAATTAAGTTACAAATAAAAACCGTATACACAAATATCTTTTTTTATGTCACAAACACATCTTTGCTTGGCATTCATTTGTGAATCGTGTCTTGTGCGTTTGTAGATCGCTCCCCATACATTTGTGAATGGCTTTATGTACATTTTTAGTGTCAAGACGCTGGCAAATCCACATATGCATGGACTCCACCCACCGCCTACTCAAGCCAATTAGAAAACAGCCACATTTCACTGACCAATCGTAGCACGTTCTCGCTATAACAATCACGTTTTGCTTTACAATCAGGGTGGTCTCTTCCTTAAATAACTTTCTAATTTATCTGCATTGGCTCTAATATGAAATATAAGGGCCACAAAAATTGGTACAGTAAAATGTTTAAAATTGGATTTTGTTAGACCATTACTCTGTGTATCAAGCCAGGCCACAGTATTATATTTTATGTGCCTTTGAAAATGCCAGAGAAACAGCACTTTAAATCACGCCTATGGGAACAACGCTATACTGGATACAGATGCGTTATGGAAGCGTTGTGTTATTCAAGATGGAAAGAAAAGCATCAATAAGTAACTGACTAATAAATAACTATATTTCGCCTCATGATAAACATACGAGTTTGTGTAATAGGTTAAATTGCCGTCACTCAACAGCCAACAGCGTTTCCTAGTTTAAGTCAAGCCATTTAAATGATTTATATGAGCAGTTATATGAGCAGCTATGTGGATCTAATGATGTATAAAGCATTGTAAATAATATTTTCAAATATTAATTAAAAGTATTACAAAGTTTCTAATTTATCTGCATTGGCTCTAATATGAAATATAAGGGCCACAAAAATTGGTACAGTAAAATGTTTAAAATTGGATTTTGTTAGACCATTACTCTGTGTATCAAGCCAGGCCACAGTATTATATTTTATGTGCCTTTGAAAATGCCAGAGAAACAGCACTTTAAATCACGCCTATGGGAACAACGCTATACTGGATACAGATGCGTTATGGAAGCGTTGTGTTATTCAAGATGGAAAGAAAAGCATCAATAAGTAACTGACTAATAAATAACTATATTTCGCCTCATGATAAACATACGAGTTTGTGTAATAGGTTAAATTGCCGTCACTCAACAGCGTTTCCTAGTTTAAGTCAAGCCATTTAAATGATTTATATGAGCAGCTATGTGGATCTAATGATGTATAAAGCATTGTAAATAATATTTTCAAATATTAATTAAAAGTATTACAAAGTTGCCATTGTTTGGGGAGGAAAAAATATACGTGGGTTCTTTTTTAAATGTGGGGCAGGTATGTTGAATATAAATGTAAGACGAGATTGTTTAAAACTCTTGATCACACAAACAATATTTCATATGAATCAGACTTACTAGTTTTGATTGTAAAAGTAAATTGACAGCATCCAAAGTAAATGCACGGTTTTTACATCATCCACTCACAAATCCCCAGTATACACTGCAGTGATGCGGAGGCTGCTACCGAGATGGTCATTTGGGCCCATATTTGATATTATACGTGTTATTATGTCCTATATTTGTCACCACACCACGCCGAATAAGCCATTGTGCCATGTCTTATGCCTGTAACTGCAACTGGACGCTGGAGAATCTGTGAATGATCATAAATTGTGTATAATCCCGAGTATATCCTTATTCACTGATCCTGATGGAAATATAAAGAAGCCTTACACTCAACAATCTTTTGGAAAAAGGAAAAAAAATTTTAACCACACAAACAGCACTTCAGCTCAATTTGAACGAAGTGTCCATAGAATGCAGTTCCTTACAGGGGTGCAAAATGAATCTGCTCTCGCCCTGATTGTAAAGCAAAACGTGATTGGTTATAGTGAGAACATGCTACGATTGGTCAGTGAAATGTGGCTGTTATCTGATTGGCTTGAGTAGGCGGTGGGTGGAGTCACGCATTTGTGGATTGTCAGCGTCTTGACACTAGAAATGTTTCAAAATGCACACAGCGATCCACAAATGCACAGAAAGCCATTCACAAATATACAGAGAGTGATCCACAAATGCGTGCAGCGATAAATAAATGTACAAGACGCGATTTACAAATAAATGCCTTGCAAAGTTGTCTTTGTGACATAAAATATATAGCTGTGAATGTTTTTTATTTGCAAATCTCATTTTATTTATTTGTGAATTTAATTCATGTTTGTGAAAATCTAAGATTTATTTGTAGATCTCATTCTACTTGTTTATATTTGTAATTTTTGTTAATCTCTTTACATTTATTTGTGGATCATAATCTATTTATTTGGAATGATGCAACAATTCTGTCTCCATATAGACTTAAGTCATGGAACGCTTCACCAGTGATAGTGTTCTTTGCTCACTTTATCCCCAGTTTGAAAAAAACGTTTTTGTTTTTCATGCTACTAAAATAAGCAATGTGAAGTCTTGATTTTCTAATGCATAAAAAGTAATAAACTAATTCATAAACATTTCTTAGCTTTTTTTTGTCAGGAATATGACATGTTGTTCCCCAAACCACGGGGAACAATATCCCCAAACTTGATATTACTATATCAAGAGCAATAATCAACAATAATATTTTTTTGTCATGATAGTGCAGCCCTACTTTTTAATGGTTATAGTGAACTTCTGTTTTATTTATTTACTTATTGATTTATTACATACGTTATGTAGGCTATTTAAATTATGCAGTTGTTGTACATACCACCTTTCAGCAACATTCAAAATAATAGCCATGTCAGATGCAGCATTTGTTCCACCTTTGCAGGGTAAAGATGGCTTTTGTTGATAACATTTTATTGGTAAAAATCTACAGTCTGTTGATTGATTAAAGTAATTGGCTAAATGTAAGTATTTGACATAAAAAAACAACACAGAATACATTTAATAAGGTAATTATAAAAATTTGCCATGCTAAGATAAAAATTGCCCCGGAAATCTATTCCAATGGCCAAATATTGCCCTTTAATTGAAAAGTTAGGTTTTGGCCCTGATAGAGCCCCTAATTTGATAATGCATGGGCTTTAAATTCCAGTTTCACATTTAAGCAACCAGTGCTGTAAAAGTGCATTGCAACAGATGAACGTGGCCCAAAGCTGCACTTTTGATTCTGGACGAGTGAGTTGGCATGGATGGGTGCAGTGCTGGACCAAGTATGCAATGCATGCCAGTGGATCTGCCATCCAGAGAGGGCAGGCTGGACTGGCGGATGAACTTGGAGCATGTGTGCTACATAACAATGGCTATTTGCTTCAGCCTGCCAGCGTTTATCTGAATGGAGCTTGTGTGTGCGCGCGTTTGCTTGCATATGTGTGTCTCTGAAATGTTAGATAACACAAGCTTTTTGTATCGAGTTTCTATTCTGAATTGACATGTGCATATGTTGGGCATCAAGGTTGGAAGTCCTTTTTTTATTCATCTTTTAAATTGAATTAATTCTGCTTATAATATCTCTGTGCATTAATTAATGTGAGCCTTTTAAGGATTGCCGTTCATGGATTCAGAAATGATTTCTATTCACAGGAGGTGATTTTTATTGCGAATATCTCAAGTGATGGCAATTTTTGTTCAATTAATAACATTTAATGGTAACACTTTATAATTAGATTGTATTATATAATAAAATGTGTGTGTGTGTATATATATATATATATATATATATATATATATATACATATATAATAATCTTAGTTAATTTTAATTTCAGAATTTATTAATATTTTTTAACGATCAACTTGTTTCTGTAAACATTAGTTAATACACTGTGAACTGTATT
The DNA here is from genome assembly GCF_001515645.1 of Sinocyclocheilus grahami. Taxonomy (NCBI): domain Eukaryota; kingdom Metazoa; phylum Chordata; class Actinopteri; order Cypriniformes; family Cyprinidae; genus Sinocyclocheilus; species Sinocyclocheilus grahami. Next base: position 124,129 of record NW_015506208.1, on the reverse strand, counting down.
AACATCTGTATTAGCTAACATTAACAAAGGTTAATGTATTTGTTCATTTTTATTTGTAAAGTGTTACATGTTTCGTTTTTAATAACAAATTAATAACATTTGGTGGGTGAATAGTTAACCCCCTAAAATCTATCATTTACTCACTCTGATTTTGTTCCAAACCTGTATGAATTTCTTTCTTCTGCTGAATACAAATGAAAGTCAGTGGGGTTCCTTTGTGTTCCATAGAAGTCATACTGGTTTGAAATGACATGAGGGTGAATAAATGATGAACTGTCTCTTTAATTTAAGATTTCCATGAGTTCTAGAACAATATTTCGTGCTGTTCCTCCATAAACCTCTGGATGTGATTCTCAGCACGCACAGCAAAAGAGAAAAGCACCGAAGCCAGCGTGTGCTCTGATTGGCTCTGGCACATTACCTCCCCTGGATCTCATAATTGGCTCCCATGAGAGTGATTGGCAGCACAGTGACTTCATTTTCTCTAATTAGTTATTGGCGTGATATTGAGCTGTCAAATGACCAAGACAGCAAATCCCGAACTCTTTAAGGCACTTTATGACTCAATATAGTTTTGCTGGATGTGATTCTCAGCACGCACAGCAAAAGAGAAAAGCACCGAAGCCAGCGTGTGCTCTGATTGGCTCTGGCACATTACCTCCCCTGGATCTCATAATTGGCTCCCATGAGAGTGATTGGCAGCACAGTGACTTCATTTTCTCTAATTAGTTATTGGCGTGATATTGAGCTGTGTCAAATGACCAAGACAGCAAATCCCGAACTCTTTAAGGCACTTTATGACTCAATATAGTTTTGCCGATGAATAGATGTCACAGCCCAGTCTATTTCTGCACCCCACCACCTCCTCCTAGAATATCCTTAGCTTTATCGATTTGTTCAGCATTAAAATGGGTGGCTAGAGAAGAACTGCACCTGCTTTTAGAAGCAATTATTATTTGTCTTCTCACAGTGAAGAGCTGAATCAAGTCAATGTCTTTATTCTGCAGATCGTTCCATTTTAGTGTAGGTTGTGCTTTTTGAAGAAGATTGAAACTACAAGAAATAAAGCGATGTGTAATGATAAAGAGCTTTTTTGTCTTATACACAGAATGTAACAGCAAGCTGTTTTTAAAAGGAAAAGCCAGTGGAATAAGGATTAGGCCGGATTGAATAAAAGTCAGCTGACTTGAAACTAGGCATGTTGTGAAACACAGGAGAACTTGACTAGAAGTTCAATCATTGCTTCTGCAAAGGATAGTGAACTTGTGTTGAATGTTAACATGAAATTGACCCTATTCTTTCCCCCTTAATACGTGTTCCTGTGCATTTTATTTATTATTATTTTAATTTTTTTTGACCTACAGCCAAATATTTAGGCATTGTTTTAGGCTAATGTTTTAGATAATGCAACCTTTTCAGTGTTTTATTTAATAAGATTAATTAAATGCCAGTTTAAGTTGTAATGAAGTCTACTGCAAACATATGCAATAAGAATAGATTCAAAAAATAATGTTTGGTGTCATGAAATGTTAAGTTCACCTGTTGAGTATAGGACCCCAAAGCAATTTGACTGAAAAGTACTCTTATCTGTGCCTGATCAGAAATCCTAAATCAGTCGTGCACTACCGTTACAAAGTTTGGGGTCATTACGATTTTTTTCCTATTTTAAAAAAAATTTATTTGATCAAAATACAGCAAAAACTGTATTATTGTGAAATATTATTACAATTTAAATTATTATTACAATTGGTTTCTTTTGTAATGTATTTTATTTTTCTGTAATGACAAAGCTGGATTTTTAGCAGCCATCAGTCCTCAGTGTCACATGATTCATCATTCTAATATGCTGATTTAGTGCTCAAATATCATTTATTCTTATTGTAATTATTAGTTTTGGATTCTTTGATGACTAGAAAGCTCATTTATTTGAAATCTTTTGTAACGGTATAAATTGTCACTTAGCCTTCAGTGGTCAAAGTAAACTGGCCTACATGTTACATCAAGCTACCACAGCTAACTACAACAAGATATTGCAATAACAGCTTTTGATTAGCTGGTACGAGCGGCTGCCCCCTGGGGTCCAATCTGAACGGTGCTGTGCAGGGGTCCTAACTCTTAATGACACCCAGCGGTGTTTCAAAATGCTGATCTCATTCTGTTCTAGCACCAATTCATATGAAATGAGTTTTGTTTTTGTTAGTTTGTTTGTTTTTCCTGTTTACATTTTTCTGAATTCCATTTTAATGCTTAATTTTAGTAATCAAAAAATTGCATGTCTAATTAATTTGAATCATGAAACGTTTAACAACACTTTATTAAAAGTTAATTAAAACAGTTTATTAAAGGTTTATAAAAACACAGTTTAACAACACTTTATTAAAAGTATATGGCATTTTTAGGGCCCTATGAAATCTTTCTTTCTCCCTGTTTTTGTT
>NW_015506208.1:105146-121684 GCF_001515645.1 Sinocyclocheilus grahami | reverse complement strand
CCATCTCTAGGATGATCAGAAGAAATGGACAGCACCTGAGTTAAATATATGAGTGTCACAGCAAAGGGTCTGAATACTTAGGACCATGTGATATTTCAGTTTTTCTTTTTTAATAAATCTTTAATTGTTAATAGTCAAATTTTAAATTTTAATTAAATAAAAAAGCAAGTCTAATCAGTTGAATTCATTAAATTATTATCATTGACAATAGGCGCCATAAAAAAAATTTCTTTATTATTTAATCATTTATTTATTTTATTATTATTTATTTATTTATTTTTGCCTGTTTTTATTTTTCTGCATTTAATACAAATTTATTATCAAATACGGTGGTAATCAAATAAAGGCATAAAACATTAACAATGTAAAAAAAATGTAACCACATGAAAATATGAATTTTTTTTTTTTAGGTAAATAAAATGCTGAGGTTGGTAAATTGTGATATTCCTTAAAGTAATAAAAACAAAATTATTTAAACTTATATTTTTAAGAACAGCCTACTGTGCAGCAGTAATATATTTCTGTCGCAGCTTCTTGAAGTCAAACCTAACTTTTATTTTAACCATGTTTTGTCACGAAGATCTTTGAGTTTCTATGCCTACTCTATATGACATGACAGTGTTTTTTTTATCAAATGAAAAGGTTAAATGCTGGTGAAGTGAACCCTCAGAGCAGCTCTGGAGATGAAGTTCATGTTCATGTCCTCATACAGTGAGACGGCATCACGTGTGCTTGAGTTTGTGTAGTAGACAAAACTGCGCTGCTCAATCACACAAAAAGCAGACTTAATATTTAAATAGTCTTTTAATAATCACAAACACTTGATTTAGTAGTCTAAATAATAAATGAAATTCAGTGACTGTTATATAGTTATACAGTGTTATACTGTAATTTGAAATCATAGGGCCCAAACTTCAGTCTTCAATATTCAGTTCCAGAAACCCAGAAACATGGGCTGCAAATGCTTTTTCATGTTGAGTTTGAGGTTTATTCTCATGTATTATTTTGGCAGATATTATAAACCGTTTAACTGTTTTTTTGTTTTTGTTTTTGTTTTTCTCAGATAAACCAGAGAACTATGACGTGTGGTACGAGAGCCGCTACGAGGAATGCGACAAAGAGGCCTGTCTCTCCTTCTCCAAGGACATCCTCTGCTCTCGAGTCACCGTGGACCACAACTACTATGCTATCTGTCAGAACCTGCTCTCTAGATTCGCCACCTGGCGCGGCACCACGGGCGGTCTCCTCCACGACCCCCCTGCCGACTTGGTCAAAGACGGCCGCCTCACGGCTCTGCTGGACGAATGCACCAGGCCTCAGAAACAGTACGGTCGCTTCCAGGCAGCTAAAGAACTGCAGGAGTACCTGACAGAACTCACACAGCTGAGCAATACTAACAGGTAGTGTCAAGAACAAGGGACATTCTGTGCCCCCATCCTCCTCAAGAAAAGACCACTGAATTACTTTTACAAATGTGCTACCAGATTCTGGAACACATTCATTCACCTTCAAGGTAGTCGCTATTTCGTTGCCGCTATCAATCATGCCAACATTGGCTCCAGTCCTGTCCGGGGACTAATTAAAGAAGTTTGCACATGAACATGGATTAAAGGGTCGTGTGAAAATCAGCAGACTAGAGGCTCAAACTGCTATGATCACACTGGTGTGTGTGTGTGTGATTTTGTGTGTGTGTGTGTGTGTGTGAGATTGTGTGTTTGTGTGTGTGTGTGTGTGTGTGTGTTTATGTGTGTGCGTGTGTGTGTGATTGTGATTGTGAGATGATTGTAATATCTGATGCTTCAGTGAACCCTTGCTGCCAATATAGGTTCTGATCAAGATCCTGTAATATGGTTTCTAATTAATTTATAAATTGAGTGCTGTAGGTGCACTGTGAGCAGGGGTTATACCTGAAGTGATACAGGGAGCTTTGTTTATATTTGGGTGAATCTTAACAAAAAACATGTCCAGGTCATGTTTTAATCCAAAATAAAAAATAAAAAATCTAATATTTTGAATCAAATACATTCCTCTGTTAGCCAAGATATAGTTATATTTTAGGACAATATTTTCATTGTTTTTTTGTTTGTTTCGTTTTTGCTGATTATCATAATAATGCCAAGATGTTTAAGCTTTTTGTTTGTTTGTTTGCTTGTTTTGTGTTCTGTTTTTTTTCTTCTTCCGTTTTATTAGTTGTTTTTGTTTTTGTCGTTTTTCTTTTTTGTTGTTGTAAAACAAAAGACAGTAAAAATGCTGTAAAATATAGCAATCTAATTAAATATATTTTTAAAATATAAATTTAAATCAGTTTCTTTAAGCAAAATGAGATTTTGGGGTGAAATATTACTTGGACATGTTCTTGACAGGCTTTGAGATTCATCCATTTGTGTTTTATTTTAGTCCCTATATTCGATTAACCATCTGGTTTCTTTGCTACGGGAAGTCAAGTCTTAACTGAATTTGAAAGTGTGAATGGTCAGATTATGCCACTTATGGCAGGGAAATTTGATCAAGTCTTTCCTCTTACAATGAACCTTTTTGGTGAGACGTTGTTGCTTCTTGTAAAAGTTGGATGACTTGATTTAAAAAACAAACCTGAATTGAAAATACAAAAAGGAGAACAAAATGGATTTGAAACAACTAAGTATGCAAAAATAAAAATACCAAAGAATATAGTCACCATCGTGTGGTTTATTTAATTCTTTTAGCAATGCTTTGACCAAGATTGCTCAAAAGGGTAACCACAATAAAGCTCTTATTTTTCATGATCCTGTCTTCATAAACATTTGTTAGTGTTGTTGTTGTTTTTTTACCTTCTTCTTTTTGGACCAATGCAGTTTAAATTCTCGTATGCCGGCAACCATGACATACCTTCACTTGCACTTGCGTTGTGTTTACAGAGACAAGTTGCACTACATTGTCAGATCATAGTTTTTCCTCATAGACCCTTTAATGTTTTGTCAATTTTGGCTACATATTTTAATGTTCTTTGGGTTCATATTTTTAGGGTTCTTTCCCCCCTAATAATGTTACCTGTGTGCCATTTTTCATGTTTGGAATAAGCAATATTGAGAGATGATTGAGCTTAATGAAAAAAAAAAAAAAAATCACATTTCATATTGCTTTGTAGGCATTCCAAAGTTTGTTAAAATATGATTTATTTGTGCATTTTCTGTAAGAAAAGTCTGCTTTCTGTATGTGTTTGTTTTGAGACTGAGGAAAAGGCTGGTCGTACTGTGCCTTTCATTCAAAAGTTGTATTTTCGACTGGATACGAATATAAAATTATATTAAAGTGTGTCTATACTTACCTGCTCTGATTTATTTTCTTTATTGAATCAGCAGCATTGAATCCATTATGAGGTTTGATAATGGCAATTATTCAATTTAAGGCTGCATCATTTTGATTCCTGAGGTAATAAAATATCTTCAGGTGTGTGTGTCTGAAGACCTCCATATGGTTTCATCTGGAATGAAGCCAACACACATCCTGAGCAGGAGAGAGAAGTGTGAGAAGTTTAAACTGAACAGAACATGACCCTTTTTTCCTTCAGCTTTAACAGAATGGGAATTGCTTCAGGATAATCAAGAATTGTCAGGCGAAACATTATTTTTGTAAGCCAATATACTGTAAATAAATATAAAGTGTTTGCCGTTTGGTTGACCACAGAAGTCATTAATATCAGAGCCTGAAGCTGGAGTCGAGGTCTTTGAGCTTGTTCCTGTGATGAATGGAGTGACTCTGGGCTAAAGTTAAACACATTCACCCATGGCATCTAAATATAGATTTCTTCCTCTGGTTGCAAAACCCATGGCAAGGATTAGAGAATACAGAGTCAGCGCCGCTCTGACAGTTCTCGAAATCTAGTGGAGAGGGAAAAATTGAGGGTAAAAAAAAGACATCCAATATCCCAGACAGTCCGAAACCATTCATATTATTCACTCGTTTCATACACTCTAGGCTAAATCGAGCCAAACGCCAAACAAGCAAAAAGTTTCAGGCTTCTTAAAGGGTTTTGGAAAGTGTAAAAAGCACATGAGCACCAGTGTCAGACATGTTTTTATTAGAAACCTTTTATTTAGAAGCAATATTTGTGATTTTAAACGGGACCTTTTTTTTTCAAACCACATAACAGCATACTACTTATCCTATGAAATTGTTATGGCTTATAAATAATATCCACATTAAAATATACAAGATATCAAAACAAACACACTGTTAAGACATACAGTACATTACCATTCAAACGTTTGGGGTCAGTAAGAATAATATTGTGAAATATATTAAAATAGAACATATTCATTTAAAATTGTAAAAATATTGTAATATTTTAAAATGTAGTTTATTCCTGTGATGCAAAACTGAACTTTCAGCACTCATCAATAAACATTATTATTGTTATTATTTTTTTATTATCAAGGTTGTAAAAATACGTGCAGCTTAATATTCAATATATAAAAACAAATATTGTTAAAAATTAGTTTACAATTATTAAAATGCCTATTGAAAAGTTGTGCAGCTTGATATTTTTGTAGAAACGGATCATTTTAACAATAGTTTTCAGTATTAAATTAATTATATGTTTTGCTCAGTAATATAAATATCCATGATGGATAGAACCATCCATGATGGACAAAATGAGCATTATAAATATAATTTATTCAGTGCTGAAAACTGTTTTGTTAAAAATATATATATATTTTTTATTTTAATGACTGTTGAAAACAATTATGCAGCTTAAAGGTAGGGTACACTCTAAAAAATGCTGGGTTAAATACAACCCAGTGCTGGGTAAAATAGGGACAAACCCAGCAATTGGGCTGGGTTACTACCCAGACTACCCGCTGGGTCAAAACAACCCAATTGCTGGGTTTGTCCCTATTTTACCCAGCACTGGGTTGTATTTAACCCAGCATTTTTTAGAGTGTAGGTGATTTCGTGGAGGCTAGCAATAGCAAGCGAGCTTTGAAAGCATAAGATCCCACCCTCCCTGCAAATCACTCTCCAAAGCCACGCCTCCTCCAAAACACATGAACGTGCACAGGCAGAGCAGAAGCTGACCAGCGACACGATGAAAGCCACCATTGGTGGAGGGTTGAATGCAATGCTGTCAGATTAGCCCATGTCTCATTCACTGGTAAGAAAACATTACAGTACAAAGAGCATAATAATGCAATAATAATGATTTCCTTTCTCGCTCGGTCTGCAATAGCGTAATGGAACGCTCTGATGATGTATCATGTCTGCGCGAACAGGGTGCGTGGAGCTATGCAAATTGACAGACAGCCTGAGGGAAATGATTGGATGAACATTTTATGGTCCTACACCTTCCACAGACAATATAAATGCATGTAGACCAAATTGCTATCGGAATGTGAAGAGACTTTAAACCAGCATAAAAAAAAAGGTGCATTGTTTGTTTCTCAGGAGATCAAAGTATTTTAGTTTCTTTTATCCTTACAAATATATAGTTTAAAATGACAGAATTTATTTGAAATAGAAATCTTGATGGTGTTCAACCATGTCTTTAGATACAGAGAGAAGCAGAGAAAGGAAGAGAGGAACTTTATATATATATATATATTTCTTTTTCAGGATTCTTGAATGAATATATAGTTTAAAATGACAGAATTTATTTGAAATAGAAATCTTGATGGTGTTCAACCATGTCTTTAGATACAGAAAGAAGCAGAGAAAGGAAGAGAGGAACTTTTCCTTTAGACATGATCTGAATGTTACATAGCCTTGGTCAGTAATGTGTGGGCCGCTTAGTGGCCATAACTTCAGAAAACATCATTTCATTGACACAGCAGTCTGAAGATGTACAAGTCAAGATACTGGTCATGACCTCAATGTACAGTCTGAATGCAGTTTAAAATATGCTATAGTCTTTATTTTTATCTGATGGTGCAGAAAGTCCATGCAGGGCGACCTTTGCCAATTTGAACTGAAGCCTCACAGGTTGTTGAGACTGGAGTTACTGTTGACTGCACCTTCAGAGAGAATGGAAAAGTGGATTTATGACAACTTTATATGAAGAACAGATCAAATTTTAGCCTATATATTTTTCCCCCCTAAAATCAAATTTGAACCATTGAGGTTTAGCATTGCATGTGTGCACTGAATAATGTACTGATTTATTTGAATGGTGTTGCTTCAGAAAACACTAGATCCTAAATTAGAACACATCTGCACGTTATGGTCAGAGGACTGTCCAGCGGTGTGGGGTTATTTAAACGTATTTCATTATCTGGATGTTTGGTCAGGTTTACAGAGTGAACTTCATGAATCAATTTGGAAGTGGCAAATTTACAGCTGCGAATAATGTTATTCAGTCTCAATGGGAAACTTTTGCACATTGCGGCCACTTTGTTGCTGATTATGCAGACAAAAACATCACGTCATAAATGTCAGCATGTACTCGGAAGAACCACGTGGCTGTGGTTTTCTGAAATTTGAGCTGTAAGATGTTGCACCTATATTTCACTGTAAATAGGGGCAGCAGGAAAGAAGCAAATGAGCAGCTTCTGGAGGGGAACTGTACTGTTTTTTTTTCTGTGCGGAGATGACAAACTGAGTGATAATAAAGATAAAACTATTGAGATTTAAATGACAAGCACCTGATCTGACAGTGCCGACAACACCATAAGCTGCTCTATATCTACCATCAACTGAGAGCTCAAATCAGAACGCACAGAAGCTCTATCTAAACCGTAGCTATAGACTACAGCTGCCGTCTGTGGCAGCATCTAACAGTATATAAACTCATAAATGACTGATTTTGGCACTGTACACAGGCATCAACTCTGAAAGATTGATTTCAAAACTGGTGATGTGTGAGGATATATTTAATTATCTTTAATTTTGCTATACTGTATTAATATATACATAGTAGGCCTACATAAATTTAAGTACACACATTCAGGGGTAAAATTGCAATTGTTTAAAATGATTTTAACCATTTTATAAATATTTGTCAGAAGGCTCCAGCCTCCAGCATCCCTGTGACCCTGGACAAGCTTCGGAAATGGATGGATGGATAGCTCAAATGGAGGTACAGTAGTACTTATTTTGTAACAATTTAAACTAATTTTCTTTAAAAAGTTTTCAGAATTAAATTATATTTATCATCAACATATCCTCCACCATCTTGGCTTTATATTTTTAAATGAAATAAATATAGCACACACAATTCTGGGGTGAAATATTCAGTTTTTAAATAATTTTACTTAAATTTTAATCAGTATTGAATTAATTAAAAGTATGCTTAGTAAAAAAGTATAAAGCCAAGATGGTGAATAAAATGTGGATTATAAATATAATTCACTGCTGACAACTATTGATAAAGATTAACTATTTAAGCCCCAAATAATATTATAAAAGTACATTTATAATCCACATTTTGTCTACAATCTTGGATGTTTATTATTCACTGAGTTAAGTATATATATTACACAAAAATGGGGATAAAATATTCAAAAGAATTTTCTAATTTTAAACTAATTTTACTGATAATTTCCACTATTGCATGAACTATAAGTACACTTTTCATTCACCATCTTGAAGTTATATTTTTCACTTAACTAAATACATATAGCATGCACAATTTTGGGGGAAAATAGTCAGTTATTTTAAACTTTTTTTATAATTATTAGTATAATTGCTTGCTTTCAGTAATTAATGTTGTTATAAGTATATAATCAACATTTTGTCCATCATCTTGTATTTACATGAATTATGGGACTGCCTTTCCTGCAGAGGATACATGCGATGCTGCCTTAGAATTTGGTAATAAGACAGTGGTAATAAGTGGCAGCATAATGAATTTGCCTACCATTTGAAAGGAACTTTGCATCTGAATCATGCCTATTATATCTTAAAATGGTGCGTATGGAGGCAGATCACTAGGTCTTGGAACAGAGCTGGAGTCTTTTCTGTCAGCACAGCCCTATGAGATGGCCACAGGCACTGAGGTTAGAGAAACAGAGAGTGCTTGGAAAACCAACACAGTGGGGCGTCTGAACAGCTGTGCCCCCATTACTCTCACTGCCCACATGACCACCCTACAGAACACACATAGGATGTGATTACTATTGACCTGAGCAGAAGAGAGAGAAAAAAATAAAAGAGAACACCATCCACCACCCCCTGGGGGACATTTAGAGCTGTGCTGGCCTCATGATTACAGCTCTGAGTGTTTGTGCGTGCGTGTGTGTGTGTGTGTGTGTGTGTGTGTAGAACCAAACACTGACCCCTCTGCCATCCATCTCTATTACTGGAACAAATAACACAGCACTGCAGGACAAAGTGTTGTTCAGTTCTTTCTCATTGCTCTTGTCCTTTACAGCAAACTTCAGAAGTCTTAGTTTTATTTAAAGGCAGAATAAAAAAAAAAAGACATTTACTCTCTCTAATGTCACTCTAAACTCTTATAGCACTCTTTCTTTCGTGGAATGCAAAAGAAGATATTAAGCAGAATGTTCACGCTGCTCTGTCATGTACATGTGAACAGAGACATTCACACAAACATTCAGGTACAGTGCGTAATGATGCGTTGTGCCAGGTGTGATTGACATCAATGAGAATTCAGTGTTAGTTTTGTGTGACGTCTGGCTTCAGATGATGTTGAATATAATGTACAATATGTGCTACTTCAGCAAAGACCTTGGCATCTGCTCAAGCCCTTAGCGAAGACCTTGGCATCTAGAGGAGCCCTCGGGACAGATCCCTATGAATGTGTCTTGCCAGGACCAGCTGGGACCAAAATACAGTTTTATCAAGAAGGATGTTCATCGTGCTTAAGGCCAGTAATAAGCCAGTTATCTATAACTGGCTAAAGAGCTGATCTATCTTCATGTTTTTCGACCTGCTGGACACAATACAACTCTTCCTTCCCACCTAATGCTGGTGTGATGTACCTCAATCAATATCACACCATATCTGTTCACTTAGGCCAGAGTCCCCCAACTCAATCTGGTTTCTCCCAAGTTTTTTTTTCTCCATTTCTGTCACCTGGTGGAATTTGGGTTCCTTGCCATGGTTGGCTTCTGGCTTGCTTAGTTGGGGTCTGAAAGACACTTTTAGTACTTTATTGATATGACCGCATTGACTGACACCATGAGAACACGGATGAGAACAACACTTGAACTGAATTAAGCTGGATGTTGGTCCTGTTGTTTTCTGTAGAGGGGCTTTACAGCTCAATCTTGCAACATCGACACTGGTATTGAACTGAACTGAATCAACATTGAACTGACTCGAGCTGAATAACAGCATTGTTGCCCATTGTAGAACTGCCTATAGCTGATCGATTCACTCATTGATCTGAACTCACCTGAGCTAATTAATAGCAGTATTTAATTTTAGAGCTGCTTTACAGCAGAATCTGAACTGTCTCCATTGCTGAGTTTCCATAAATGCTTCTGTTATTATCTGTTTATCACTGTGAAGCTGCTTTTAAATTGAATGGTTGGACCACCATGATCTATGGACCGATGACAGTATGTCAGGACATCTGCAGGACAAATCCAGCAAAGTCCCAATGTGGACTCCTGGACGTCTGTCTTTTCATAGGCTAACCACAGTTCAAGACTGTCTGATCTGGCTTCACATGGAAGATGGTAAATGACAGATGGTACATTGCTGGCACACTGTCTCAGCTCAAAACCCCCTTCAGCTAATAACCTTCTCAGCTTGTCAACTAACTGCTTAGCCTCCTCTGGTGATGAAAATCTCTGCAAGCAGCTGTCAACGTAGAAGCATCGTTCTATTGATAAAATAACATCTTCGTTGGGTTGGCTGTGGTCTCTCACATGCCACTATAAGGCAAAAAAAGCACTGCATGGACTGCAGGTTGTCCCAAATGGTAGATCCTGCCACTCAAAGACATCAGGGGAACACTTCTCCTTTGAGTCATGCCAGATAAACCAAAGGAGTGGTCGATTCTCTGTAAGAAGGCGGACCTGGTGAAACATGGTCTGAATATCAGCACTGATAGCCACTGCATGCTCATGGAATTTGAGGAAGACCCCACGAATTGATGAGCCCAAGGTGGGGTCAGCAAGGAGTGAATCATTTAGACTGAAGCCATTGAATTAAAAGGAGTAATCAAACACTAAACAATTCTTCTCATTGTGGTGAACCATGTGGTGTGGAATGAACCTAGATTCACCATCACTATTCCACTCTTCTTGACCGAGCTTTCTGACAGCTCCTGACTGTACCAATTATTAGGTTTCTGCAGAATAAGCTTCAGCTTGTTGTGGGTCTCTTGCTAGTTTTCTCTTAGTTATTCACAGACGTGGCATGATTGCTTCCATAGTGGTGTGAAGATAGGGCATGTCACTCTTATGAAACAAAGGTGTTGTGCAAGGGATTATTCCATCCACTACTCTGTGAACTGTCTCGGTTTCCAATAACTTGATGGCTTCTCTGTCCTGCTTCAATCTTGTGCATTCTTTTTCATTCCGAATGGGCAAAACATCCACTTGCCACAGCCTTTCAACATTCTTGAACAGCTCTGTGGTGTTAGGGGTAATGGAGATGTGTAAACACTGTTTCGACTTGAAATAAAGAATGCAAAAGAAGTGCTGCATGGGGTATAGGGTTCTTGTCTCGGTGCTCTTTGGGTGCAAGGGATGATTCAACTCGTAAGAATAATAGTAGTCCAAGGCACTCGAATCTTATTCAAAAAGTTTTAAAAAGCCTTTATTTCATCATGGCTATAAGTTTTAAGAACAGGTGACAAGTGCACACCTATGCATTGCGGCTATTTTGCCTTCGTCAGGGTGTGAGTAACAAACACAATGAGTTAATTTTGAGCAGCAATTAATTAGTCAAATAACAATCACCTGGTTGTTCTACACAGGACAAACAGAAGAGAGGAAGTTCGACGATTACATATCAAATTAAATCAAACACAATATAATCATATATAAAGGAGAGGAAAAAATAAAAATAAATGTCTGATCTGGCTTCACATGGAAGATGGTAAATGACAGATGGTACATTGCTGGCACATTGTCTCAGCTCAAAACCCCCTTCAGCTAATAACCTTCTCAGCTTGTCAACTAACTGCTTAGCCTCCTCTGGTGATGAAAATCTCTGCAAGCAGCTGTCAACGTAGAAGCATCGTTCTATTGATAAAATCACATCTTCGTTGGGTTGGCTGTGGTCTCTCACATGCCACTATAAGGCAAAAAAAGCACTGCATGGACTGCAGGTTGTCCCAAATGGTAGATCCTGCCACTCAAAGACATCAGGGGAACACTTCTCCTTTGAGTCATGCCAGATAAACCAAAGGAGTGGTCGATTCTCTGTAAGAAGGCGGACCTGGTGAAACATGGTCTGAATATCAGCACTGATAGCCACTGCATGCTCATGGAATTTGAGGAAGACCCCACGAATTGATGAGCCCAAGGTGGGGTCAGCAAGGAGTGAATCATTTAGACTGAAGCCATTGAATTAAAAGGAGTAATCAAACACTAAACAATTCTTCTCATTGTGGTGAACCATGTGGTGTGGAATGAACCAAGATTCACCATCACTATTCCACTCTTCTTGACCGAGCTTTCTGACAGCTCCTGACTGTACCAATTATTAGGTTTCTGCAGAATAAGCTTCAGCTTGTTGTGGGTCTCTTGCTAGTTTTCTCTTAGTTATTCACAGACGTGGCATGATTGCTTCCATAGTGGTGTGAAGATAGGGCATGTCACTCTTATGAAACAAAGGTGTTGTGCAAGGGATTATTCCATCCACTACTCTGTGAACTGTCTCGGTTTCCAATAACTTGATGGCTTCTCTGTCCTGCTTCAATCTTGTGCATTCTTTTTCATTCCGAATGGGCAAAACATCCACTTGCCACAGCCTTTCAACATTCTTGAACAGCTCTGTGGTGTTAGGGGTAATGGAGATGTGTAAACACTGTTTCGACTTGAAATAAAGAATGCAAAAGAAGTGCTGCATGGGGTATAGGGTTCTTGTCTCGGTGCTCTTTGGGTGCAAGGGATGATTCAACTCGTAAGAATAATAGTAGTCCAAGGCACTCGAATCTTATTCAAAAAGTTTTAAAAAGCCTTTATTTCATCATGGCTATAAGTTTTAAGAACAGGTGACAAGTGCACACCTATGCATTGCGGCTATTTTGCCTTCGTCAGGGTGTGAGTAACAAACACAATGAGTTAATTTTGAGCAGCAATTAATTAGTCAAATAACAATCACCTGGTTGTTCTACACAGGACAAACAGAAGAGAGGAAGTTCGACGATTACATATCAAATTAAATCAAACACAATATAATCATATATAAAGGAGAGGAAAAAATAAAAATAAACTTAAATATATAAATCAGACTCCACAAATCAATGTATGTATGTACATAGTATACATTTCTTAAAAAAAAAAATACAAAACAAGATCAACAATATAATACTTCCAGATCTGAATTCTTATTACAAAAAAAGGTCTAATTCCCCATTTAAGCCTGGAAGTTTAAAAGGTCTGACCTATGCACCAACAAATACAGCGAAAGAATTCCAGACCAAAGTGGACTTATTTAAGTTCCATCGGAGTCTTCAGTTAAAAGTCTGGTACTACACACCTGAACAGGCCACTCGTACTTATGATAAGAAGATTACATCTTTTAAGCCCAAATCAACATTTATGCCATGTGCATCTAATCCAACGTTGAATTCCTTCTACGAAAAAGTAACGTATGAAATTGACAAGATTTTCGCCTCAACAAGAAGAAAACAATATAATCTTTCAAAAGAAGTAGAGGCTTTGAACTGACTTTCCAATAACGGAGATCTTGTAATAAAAAGAGAGTATAAGGGAGGCACAGTTGTTGTATGGGGCAGAGATCAGTACATCAAAGAAGCCTTAAGACAACTACAAAATTGTGAGTACTATCAGTGCCTGAAATTTAATCCAATAGAAAGTATTAAAAATGAATTGACTGACATTTTATTACATGCTGAAAATGAGGAATGGATTTTAAAAAATGAACGTGATTTTCTATTTTGTAAAGATCCTAGGATTCCTACTTTTTATATGCTTCCAAGAGTACACAAAAATCTTGAAAATCCACCAGGGAGACCTATAATTAGTGGTAATGGGTCTATTACAGAGCCGGCTTAAAAAATTGTGGATTACTTTAAACCATTGGTTAGTGAACTCCCCTCGTTCATTCAAGATACAACTCATGTATTGAATATCGTTAAAGTAATGAAATTAAGGACGTTGAGGGATCGTCATGTGCAGGAGTTGCTCCGTCCGGTAGACGTTTTTTTGGGGAGTGATACATTTTTTTCATCAAAAGATGACGACGATATATTTTTCCTACTCTAAAGAAGAAGGTGAGAAGATAATTGTTACAGACACACTGTTGAGTCAAGATCATGAATTGCAGCATGTAGATAAAAAAAAAAATGTGTTATGAACTCAAGAGACATTCGGGAAAAATAATTGAGATCACATCTTCATATGGTCACATTATCAGATTACTGGAGAGAAAATATCCCAAGAGGACTTAGAATTTAAAAATTCCCTTCGTTTGGTTCTGGAGAAACCAAAAGTGGGAAGCAATTTTAAATAAATGCTCCCAGGACCTTATGCTATTGTTAATTGAAGAACAGAAGGCAGAAACACAAAAACAGATTGCCAAGATTAAAGAAGATATAACATCAGATGGGCATGAATCGTTTGTGCAATTTGAAGAAAAACTTAGATTTAGAGCAATTATCCAAAAAGCTCAAGCAAGAGAAGTTGGCAAAATTTGGAAGAGACGAAAATTACTATAAGGAGCATTAGGTATACACATGGTCACAAAGGAATGTAAAGACTCGTAGAAAGAGATCAGTGTCTTTTCATCTACCGAGTAGTGATGAAGACCAATCAGCAGTGGAGATTTCACCCAGAAGAGATTTTTTAGGAAACAAGTCCAGAATTTTTCAGAGATCCAGAAGACAAGAGGACGGAAGACGAGACGAGGAAGAGGTAGATCGGTCAAGACTCCCAATTCAAGGCAGATACACCAGGAGTCGAACAAGGGAGATGAAGTGATAAACATTTCAAATATTACTCTACCGACAAGCTGTACTTCTGTTTTATCAAAAGGTCTGACCTATGCACCAACAAATACAGCGAAAGAATTCCAGACCAAAGTGGACTTATTTAAAACCCTTGTGTGACCTTTTGGACATTTTTGTCCTTTTCAGTTTAGTTTTTTTGATAATTTTGCCTGTGTTATTGCCAGCTGCATAAATTTTGGCACAGATTTTTATTGGAATTGTACTATTTCACTTCAATTTCCTTTAATAAATCTGTTTTGCACTAGGTACAAAAAATGGTTTCTCTCAGGACCTTAAGGACAAAGATGTCCCCATTGAAACCCATTAAAACTGCTATTTTTAATCGCAGTGCCATTTAACTGTAAAATGATGCAATTTTTGTTAATAGGCTTTCATTATATTGGCAAGGCTTTAAAATTAATTTTTTTACAATTTTTTTACCAGATGGTGCCATTTTTTCAGGTTTGGCCTATAAAGCAAATACTCGCTTTATTCCTGTTTTCTGCTTCTGCAAATTAAGTGACGTGACATGTGGCCAAGTATGGTGACTCATACTCGGAATTAGTGCTCTGCATTTACCCATCCAAAGTGCACACACACAGCAGTGAACACACACACACACCGTGAACACACACCCGGAGCAGTGGGCAGCCATTTTATGCTGTGGCACCCGGGGAGCAGTTGGGGGTTCCTCAGTCGTGGTATTGAAGGTGGGAGAGAGCGCTGTACATTCACTCCCCCCACCTACAATCCCTGCCAGTACGAGACTCGAACCCACAACCTTTGGGTTATGAGTTCGACTCTCTAACCATTAGGCCACGGCTTCCCCAAAGAAGCCAATTGGATAAATAATGCAGCTATAATTGTGTGGGTGTGTTGGTATGTATGTCAGAGTGTGGTTTGTGTGTCATAAAAACAAATTGTGCATGTGTGTTCTTGTAATAATTGAGAGAGAAAAACTCTACTGCAAATCACAAATCCAACCACTGTGTGCACCAGCAGAGTTTTGCTGGCATCTAATGGGGAAAATTTGGTTCTGCGCCCAAACAAAATCTTACCGAAAACTCATTTTTTGAGATATCAACCTCAAATTTGGAACACAACTTGTTTAGATTTATGGCTTTGATTTTCTAGCAGGTATAGCGTTCAACATGTTTCATAAAATATATATTTTATATAAAATATCGTTCATAAATCATTTTCATAAACTTAAACCTCTATAACTTTATTTTTGGTTTCACTTTCTAAATTTTTTTCACTTCAACAATAATCTGCCATGGGTCTTCTTCAAAATGAGACCAAACTTAACTCTGTGCTCCCAAGCTTCAAATTTTTATGACAGTTTTTTGACATGGACATTTTTGTCCACTATGGACCTATGTGTAACTTTTTTGAAGTGACGCACAAGAGTTAAGTTCCATTGGAGTCTTCAGTTTAAAGTCTGGTACTACACACATGAACCGGCCACTCGTACTTACGATAAGAAGATTACATCTTTTAAGCCCAAATCAACATTTATGCCATGTGCATCTAATCCAACGTTGAATTCCTTCTACAAAAAAGTAACGTATGAAATTGACAAGATTTTCGCCTCAACAAGATGAAAATACTATAATCTTTCAAAAGAAGAAGTAGTGGCATTGAACTGGCTTTCCAATAATGAAGATCTTGTAATAAAAAGAGCGGATAAGGGAGGCGGAGTTGTTGTATGGGGCAGAGATCAGTACATCAAAGAAGCCTTAAGACAACTACAAAATTGTGAGTACTATCAGTGCCTGAAATTTAATCCAATAGAAAGTATTAAAAATGAATTGACTGACATTTTATTACATGCTGAAAATGAGGAATGGATTTTAAAAAATGAACGTGATTTTCTATTTTGTAAAGATCCTAGGATTCCTACTTTTTATATGCTTCCAAGAGTACACAAAAATCTTGAAAATCCACCAGGGAGACCTATAATTAGTGGTAATGGGTCTATTACAGAGCCGGCTTAAAAAATTGTGGATTACTTTAAACCATTGGTTAGTGAACTCCCCTCGTTCATTCAAGATACAACTCATGTATTGAATATCGTTAAAGTAATGAAAACTACAGAATCATCTATACTGGTGACTATGGATGTTGAATCATTGTATACGAATAGACCATAAAGATGGGCTGGAAGCATTATCATACTATTTAGATATGAGATCATCTACTGAAAAGCCACCTATTATGCAATTAGCAGAATGGACATTAAATAACAACTTCTTTCTGTTTCAAGATTAATTCTATAAACAAATTAAAGGTACAGCAATGGGTGCCTGTTTTGCCCCAAATTATGCAAATTTGTTTTTAGGATTTTGGGAAAAGAAATTAGTATTTTCTGATTCAAATCCATATTTAAAGAATGTGATGTGGTGGGGTAGATATATAGATGATATAATTTAGATATGGACAGGTTCAGAAGCAGATCTGTTAGTCTTTCATT
>NW_015506208.1:72227-103909 GCF_001515645.1 Sinocyclocheilus grahami | reverse complement strand
TATTATGCAATTAGCAGAATGGACATTAAATAACAACTTCTTTCTGTTTCAAGATTAATTCTATAAACAAATTAAAGGTACAGCAATGGGTGCCTGTTTTGCCCCAAATTATGCAAATTTGTTTTTAGGATTTTGGGAAAAGAAATTAGTATTTTCTGATTCAAATCCATATTTAAAGAATGTGATGTGGTGGGGTAGATATATAGATGATATAATTTAGATATGGACAGGTTCAGAAGCAGATCTGTTAGTCTTTCATTCATACTTAAATAATACCAATGTGAATTTGAAGTTGAGTCTTGATTTTTCACATACTCAGATACATTTCTTGGACTTAAACATTTTTTAAGAAGACAATGGTGTATTACATACTAGTATTTTTAGGAAAGAAACAGATAGAAATACTATTTTAAGAGCAGATAGTTTTCACCCTTCATGGTTGATCGACAATATTCCCTTAGCACAGTTTCAGAGGTTAAAAAGAATCTGTGACAAGGAAGATGATTTTGATTTCAGGGCTCAAGAAATGACTCAAAGATTTCAGGAACGAGGGTACAAAAACAGGGTGATCACCAAGGCTTTTAATAAAGCAAGAAACATCAGTAGAGATTAGTTATTAGTACAAAAACGTAAATCACAAGATTCTGATCATTCGGATTATTTCGTTACACAGTACAGTACAGAAGCGAATAGAATTAAGAAAATTATAAAAAAATAATTGGGAAATTGTGATGAGTGATCCCCATCTCAGGGAAGTCATGCCTGAATCTCCCTCCATTGTATTCCGGATGGATATATATATATATACTGTATATACATGTTTGCTTTACCACAGTTCAGGTAACACTGCATCAAAGTTTATAAGTTCATCATACGACATTGCAGATAACACCATTGTATCAAAGTTATTTATATTTAGATGTTTACATTGTCTACATTTGTACAAATAAATGCAAATTTATCCATCCACAATTTCTATACTAAGTATTATTTTAATCAATATATTGTGCTGTTGTATTGCATTGTTGTGAAGAGTGTGAGTAGCCAAGGGTATAAATTAAGTCTGTCTGTACTGTTTATACTCTTCAATACCTTGCTTGTATTAAGGGCATTGTGCTGAAAAGAAGTAGATTTTCTACCTGAATAAGGTGGGTAGTAGCCCCTTTCGCACAGCGGGACACAACAGTGTTTGGCGAAACTACAGTACTGTCTTACTGTAGCAGCGTTCGTGCATTGGATCGGTTCGCCATTTCTTCTTGAAACAATTTCTGCTGCGTTCAAGTAGACTAAAGTCTTAAAGGGAGACAGGGGTAGCTGCCAGTTGGAGTAATGGGCGTGGCAAAAGGTGGCATGCCGAAAGGTGAATGCTACAACAGAAAATAACCCCTAACCAACCCCTAAACCTAACCAATTAGAAAGATCTTTATCCACGCCCCCTACCTTTCGGCACGCCCTAATCTTTTGCCAGGCCCATTGCTCAAGCCTGCAGTTATGCCTACTTGCTTAAAGTGGCAATACACGCAAGTGGTGTAAAGTCTTAAAGGGGCCACACACACAAGCCGTTTATACATTAGAGTTTCTACGACTTTCTATGAAACTTCTATGAGTTTCTATACAAATGAGGAGAAAAATATTAGAGAGAAAGATTTCAAATTTGCTGTCACTCCCTCAGCTGTTGTGTTAGAAACACTCTGGCAGCAGTGTTAACTAGTTCTCTGTAATTGATATCTAATCAGCCAATCACATGGCAGCAACTCAATGCATTTAGGCATGTATAGACATGGTCAAGATGATATGCCGAAGTTCAAACCGAGCATCAAAATGGAGAAGTAAGGTGTTATAAGTGACTTTGAATGTCGCATGGTTGTTGGTGCCAGACGGGCTGTTTTGAGTATTTCAGAAACTGCTGATCTGCTGTTATTTTCACACACAACTTTCTCTAAGGTTTACAAAAAAGTGGCCAAAAAGAGAAAATATCCAGTGAGCGGCAGTTCTGTGGGCGAAAATGCCTTGTTGATGCCAGAGGTCAGAGGAGAACAGCCAGACTGGTTTGAGCTGATGGAAAGGCAACAGTAACTCAAATAACCACTCATTACAACCGAGGTACGCAGATCTCTGACTGCACAACACATTAAACCTTGAAGCAGCTGTGGCTACAATTCACACGGGCTCACCAAAATTGGACAATAGAAGATTGGAAAATGTTGCCTGGTCTGATGAGTCTCGATTTCTGCTGTGACATTCAGATATTAGGGTCAGAATTGGCATAAACAACATGAAAGCATGAATACATCTTGCACTGTACAGGCTGCTGCCGCTGCTGGTGTAATGGTGTGGGGCTAATTTTCTTGGCACACTTTGGGCCCCTCAGTACCAACTGAGCATCGCTTAAATACCACAGCCTACCTGAGTATTGTTGCTGACCATGTCCCTCCACCACAGTGGATCCATCTTGTGTTGGCTACTTCCAGATAACACGCCATGCCACAAATCTGAAATCATCTCAAACTGGTTTATTGATTGTTACAATAAGTTTACTATACTCAAATGGCCTCCAGATAGTCACCAGATGGCAATTGACTAGAGCACATTTGGTACGTGTTGGAACAGGAGATTCACATTTTTTTTTTCTCAATAAGCTGCTTCACTTGATGATATCAAAACACAAAAATACGTTGAAACCTTTGTTTAATGCCAACTTTAAAACATTGTCAAACCTGCAATCTCCTACAGATAAGATGATGTCAAAGACTATTTTTTTAAGTCAGAAATTGAGCAGAAATAGAAGGGCTCCTGGCTACTTTTATGATAATTCAATTATTATTATATATATTTTTTTGGAGCTTGACAGTCATGTTAAGCAACTTGCATTGTTTAGAAACGTAATACTTTGCCTAAAGAAACACTGAGCTGATATTCTGCAACCTCTAAATAACTAGAAACGTGTCCAAATACATCAACATTTAAACTTTGAGATGTTTGACTTTGTTGGTAGTGAGTATAATAGATATTTCCCTTCCACAGTTTCTCCCTTCATCTTTAACTTTTTAAGCAATAAAGCTCGACTAAGGGCTTGAAAATCTCTATTGAGTCTTTTTGTGCTGAATCTTCAATTTTCACCTCTGAGAGCAGACCGGGTTTTCCATCTCTATTAAATGAATGGAGAGTAAAGACCTGAGGTGCATCCACAGATCAAATGCATCGACATGCTGACTCAGGCGCAGGACGTTCTGAGACGCCAGCAACTCTTTAGCACGGCAGCATTGATCAATAGCAAAGCTTGTGATTCAGGACGGTTACGTGCCGAGCCAACAAACTGGGATGCTTTGACTTCATCTTTTGATCAACATTTCACTCTGATGAAGATCAGCACCGAATGAGTGCAGAGCAACATGATGTTGACAACATGCGTCTCCCAGAGCGAGCTCACTTCCAAGGATGATTAAAAAAAGTCACTGGGTTTCAACCATGTGTGAATTGAGGGGCTCACAAACTTCTGTAATCAGATGTAATTTAAATGAAAGAAATGTAATTGATCAAAGTTGACATTTATGATGTTATAAAATATTACATTTCAAATACATGCTGTTCCCTTTCGGTCGGTCACTCTCGACGTCACGTCGGATGACCGACGAAATTGGGATCTCGCTTAGAGGGACCAATCTACTTCGAGTGTAAACTAAACGAGCCAATGCACATTGGCATGCGATTATTGCATCCAGCTGCTGCTGATCACAGGGTGAGTATAAGTAGGCAGCAGATGCAGCGCATATTCAGCTTTTCGCTTCGGAGCCGAGCGATCACATCGTTCTGCTCCTGACTACTCTACTGAGAGAAGAAGACTGAACGAGTTCAGCGCGCTCTTGGAGAGCTCTTCGTGTTGGCGGACGGCGCTTCAGCGGTGGTGGTTTCCCGTGTCGAGTGGGTTGCACACATCAGGCTGCACTACCCCCTGTTTGTGTTGCAGATGATCATCTCCCCTGTGCGCCTCAGCACGCTAAAAGAGCTTTTTCCCCTAAAAGAGCAATTTCGGGTGCGTCTTTTTAAAGACGACGTTGCTTGGCAAACTTGACGTTACGTCTTTATAAAGACGATGTGGGTCTTGCTATAGACAACGTATCACCCGGGCATTCTGGATGCGGTCGTTACCTGGCACTCGGTGATGGTCACGATCGCTGCCTCTCGTGCCTGCGCATTAAGCACGCTGAGGTGGCTTTCGTGGATGGTTCATGCTCCCATTGCGGGGGTATGACCATCTCGGAGGTGCGGACCGGACTCCGCTACCTGCAAGGGGTCTATTCCCTCGTGGGACCTGACTCTGGTGCTCACGGCACTACAGCAGGCCCCGTTTGAGCCTTTACAGACGGTTGAGCTGAAGTTCCTCTCAATGAAGACTCTACTCCTGCTGGCATTGGCCTCCATCAAGAGGGTAGGGGACCTGCATGCATTTTCGGTCAACGATTCGTGCCTAGAGTTCGGGCCGGCTGATTCCCAGCTGACCCTGAGGCCCCGACCCGGCTATGTGCCCAAGGCTATGTGCCGTCTGTCACGGAGGCCGGCAGAAGGGGAATGCCGTCTCAAAGCAGAGGATGGCCCACTGGATAGTGGATGCCATCACCCTGGCTTATCAGGCACAGGGTGTGCCCTGCCCGTTCAGGTTGCGAGCTCACTCAACTAGAGGTGTTGCATCCTCCTGGGCGCTGGCTCGTGGCGCCTCGCTGACAGATATCTGTAGGGCTGCGGGCTGGGCCATCCCTAACACATTCGCTAGATTCTATAGCTTTCGTGTGGAGCCGGTATCCTCCTGTGTTCTCACCTCAAACGGGTAGAAGCACTGAGAGGCCCCGGCTTCGGGTCGGCTTGCAAAACCACTCCAGAGAGTCCATACAGTAGACCCTGTTGAGTTCCTCCGTCCCCTCAGCAGCCAGACGTGGCGGAGCGTCCGGCGCCAGGCCTTCACTCGCTGAATCCTCGAGAACCGGTAGAAGGCTGGGTTCCATATGTAAGACCTAAGTGGATCTCATATGTGTAAAGTCCACGGTATAGCCTTGAGCCCGTGTTTCCCTGGCAGACTTCTGCCATTCCAAGAGGGTTCAATCACCTCCATTCTTCCATATGCTCCTAAGGGATGTCCATAAGTGTATTGCTTCCGAAACCTCCTTCGGGAAGGTTCGAGTTTCCGTAACGCCCCTGTTCCAAGTAGAACGGGTACGTTTTCCCAGTGTTATCCAGTCTTACTCATTGGGTAGTGCCATAGCAGCAGTAGCTGGTCCTCTTGTGAAGAAGCCCTGGCCTACGCCAAAAAGTAGGGGTGCAGGTGGCTTCCACAGGACACTGGAAGGGGCAGTAGCTGTGGCCCTTTGGTAGGATCCCAATTTCGTCGGTCATCCGACGTGACCCTTCAGGGAACGAGGGTTACCATATGTAACCGAGACATTCTTTTTTTAAACAATATTAAGCAGCACAACTGTTTTCAATATTGATAATATGATAAATAATTTTTTTGAAGGAATCGACACCGAAGACTGGAATAATGGCTTCTGAAAATTCAGCTTTCCATGACAGGAATAAATCACATTTTAAAATATATTCGAAATAAGAAATAAGTAACTTTAAATTGTAATAATATTTCATAATATTAGTATTTACAGTATTTTGATCAAATAAAGGCAGCCTTGATGAGCCCAAGAGAATTCTTTGAAAAACAGTCAAAAGTCTGAATTTAAAAAATAAAAAAAACTTCCCCTCTGTATAGCATTCTTTTTTTTTTTTTTTACAATGGATAAAGGAACTATCAATTTCTTATTCATCATTATTTAATTTAAATATATTTTTACTGGAAAAAATATTTTTTAAATTAATTTGTTAGTACTAGTTAACAAAATTAGTTAAAAACAATTTATAATAATAATAATAATTCTTAGTATTATTTATTATTATTATCTTAGTTAATTTCAATATTTAAATTAACTGCTGGCTGTCACTCACAACAACCTGGAGCTGAACACGCTCAAAACTGTGGAGATGATTGTAGTCTTTTGGAAGAAACCCCCCTGCACACCCTCTCACTCACCATCATGAACAGCACTGTGGCTGCAGTAGAGTCATTCAGGTTCCTGGGCACCACCATCTCACAGGACCTGAAGTGGGACTATCAGATTGACTCCACTGTGAAAAGCCCCAGCACAGATTGTACTTCCTTCATCAACTGAAAAAGTTTAACCTTCCACAGGTGCAGATAATACAGTTTTACTCAGTTGTTATTAAGTTAGTTCTGGGCACTTTTATAACTGTCTGGTTTGGGTCAGCCAGCAAATCCGATATAAGAAGTCTGCAATGGACTGTTAGGACAGCTGTAAGAATGAAGAAATGGGCAGGTAACATCATCACAGACCCCTGTCACCCCGGCCATAACCTGTTTGCACTTCTCCCCTGCAGGCAGACTTTACAGATCTCTGTGCACTAGAACATCTAGGCATAAAACCAGTTTTCCCCCCATGCCATCTCCAACTTAAACAGCTTACACAGATATTACCACCTGTCTTCTGTAATTAATTTCTTAATAACTAATTATTGCCTCTCTCTCAAGTATTATGCAAATACATATACATATTTTTATTTATACAGCTGTATATACAGTAAATAATGCACACATCTGTACATAAATCTTCTGTTACAGGTATATACCACATTATTATTACTGTTATTATTATTAATATTGTTTTCTTATTTAAATGTTCTTTCTGTTCTCAATGTCACATATGTATGTATGTATGTATGTATGCTTGTACCAAGAGCTCCTAAAATTAGTTCTGGGCACTTTTATAACTGTCTGGTTTGGGTCAGCCAGCAAATCCGATATAAGAAGTCTGCAATGGACTGTTAGGACAGCTGTAAGAATGAAGAAATGGGCAGGTAACATCATCACAGACCCCTGTCACCCCGGCCATAACCTGTTTGCACTTCTCCCCTGCAGGCAGACTTTACAGATCTCTGTGCACTAGAACATCTAGGCATAAAACCAGTTTTCCCCCCATGCCATCTCCAACTTAAACAGCTTACACAGATATTACCACCTGTCTTCTGTAATTAATTTCTTAATAACTAATTATTGCCTCTCTCTCAAGTATTATGCAAATACATATACATATTTTTATTTATACAGCTGTATATACAGTAAATAATGCACACATCTGTACATAAATATTCTGTTACAGGTATATACCACATTATTATTACTGTTATTATTATTAATATTGTTTTCTTTTCCTAGTCTTATTTAAATGTTCTTTCTGTTCTCAATGTCACATATGTATGTATGTATGTATGTATGTATGCTTGTACCAAGAGCTCCTAAAAAAATTAATTGGCGAATAAAACTCATTCTGAATAAAGCTCATTCTGGTATTTACTAATACATTTTAAAACCAAAAGTAAAAATTAAAAAACTGTTAACATAAGTTAATGCACTGTGAATTCATTTGAACAAACAATGAACTTGTTTTATTTATTAACTAACTTAATAAATGTATTTAAAAATCACCCATATACATTACCTAAAAAAATTAGATTGTAAAGTGTTACTTTTGTGAAGGTTTCCTCTTTTTTTTCAAAGTTTTACAAATACAGAGCAAAAAAACTTTATTAATCCACAAGTCACTGATGTCTTCACAGACATTTTCAACATCTCACTAAGTCAGGGTGTTGTCCCCACATGCTTCAAAGCTACCACCATCATTCCAGTCCCGAAAAGCCGTCTCCATCCTGCTTCAATGACTACCGTCCAGTTGCACTTACTCCTATTCTCATGAAGTGCTTTGAACGGCTAGTCATGCACCACATCAAGTCTGACCTCCCCCCCTCCCTGGACCCCTTCCAGTTTGCATATCGGTCCAACCGCTCGACCGATGACGCCATCACACTCAGCTCTCACACCCCCCAAGGATGTGTGCTGAGCCTCCTCCTCTTCACTCTGCTGACACACGACTCCAACCTCTCCATTAAGTTTGCGATGTCAGTCCATGACACGACTGCGGTGGGTCTCATTAGCAACAGAGATGAGACAAACTACTGGAGCGAGGTGAGCCGCCTCATCGAGAGCATTCTGATGAGCTGCATCACTGTGTGGTATGGCGCCTGCAACACATCCTACCGCAAGTCACTTCAACGCGTAGTGAGAGCAGCTGAGAAGATCATTGGTGTCTCTCTCCGCTCCCTCCAGGATATTTATGGAACCTGTCTCACCCGCAAAGCCCTCTGCATTGCAGGTGATCCCACCAACCCGACACACAGCTTCTTTAGTCTGCTGCCATCAGGGAGGAGACTGCGGAGTCTCCAGGCCAGGACCAGCAGACTGAAGGACAGCTTCATTCATCAGGCTGTCAGGAGGCTGAACTCCCTCCCGACCTTGCCCCCCCTGCCCTCTTTTGCCCCATGCACCACTGAACTCTGAACCCCCCCCCCCTGCACTTTGTGCAGCATTGGTCTGCTCACTACCTCATTCAGTATTGAACTGACCTCATTCAACTACCTCTTCTGACAGTTTAAATAAAGAACTGCTCTCTGAGCTTTTTGTAACTTTAATCAAAATAAGCTCTTTTGCACTACAATCATTATATCTGCACTGTTTGTTTACTTCACTGGTTTGCACTCTATCTGAAAGCCTTGTGCTGCTTTATTTTTTTTATTACATGACCTTATTTGTATATTTGTATAGTTGTATTTTATATTTAATCTGTATCTATCTGTATTTTATGTTCTACTGTTAGTGTTATCTGTATGCACCAAGGGTCTGAGAGTAACGCAATTTCAATTCTCTGTATGTATGTGCTGTACATGTGGAAGAATTGACAATAAAGCAGACTTGAACTTGAACTTGAACTTGAAGTCTTTTCAATGGCTAATGGAACAGGCCCTTATTGTCTATTTCTGGTACATTTATGAATGAAAATCCACAAATGGCACACTTGATATAGTATAGCCCTAGGAACCATGCATTTGTACTGTGAATTTAGCCTGTCTGAGCAGGGAGAGATTAACACAGCTCAGTGGTCTCAGCATGTCAGGTCTAAGTGGGTATCACACTAAAGACAAAGCAGCCAGCTGGAGCCTCAGCCCTGTATGTAATTCCTTGCTGTATTCGAGCGTGTGGCATATTGAATAAACCCAAAGAAGTGGAAAGCCAAGCGTAAGGCCAGGCATTAGACCAACATAATTGCCGTCCTCTCTAGTGACAATTGATATGGGTGTTAAATAGGTTTTACATCTAATTGTGACAGATCATCCATGCTGACATCATGTGACTCTGATTCCCTTGCTTACAGTGTGTGTGTGTGTGCAGTAGGTGGAAAATGTTGATGCTAATTTGTGCTAATTATAAAAGCAGAACCACGTTGAAAAATAGATGAGTGTGGTTTACTCAAGGGAAGCTTTCTATAAATGTTGAACACTCATTGCCAGCATGTAATGGCACTTTAGATAAGGAGAGACAGGAGGTGATGCTATATTCGGACACATCAAAGTGCCAAGCCACCATACATACCAACCAGCCAAATCTGATTTGAAGTGAATTTGCTGTTGGAAAAGAGAGGCAGATGCTCTGAGACACACAAACAGAAAATAATCAGATGTTGTAGCGCTGCGAAGGAGAAAGCTAACTGCGCTAATGTGTTGCGTTTCCTCATTTATGCTGATGCTTTAGCAACAGCTCCTGTCCTGGTTGGAAATACTTAGAGCTCCCTTTGAGACTTGGAAAGCTTGCATTAAAACGTATACGGTGCTTTCAAAATGGGTTTGTGTTTATTTTCTGAATAGCCAGCCATCTGGTGGAAAGCTCGTCTGGTGAAATGTAATGTGTCGCACACTTGGAAATGTGTAATTTAAGGCCATGGTGTATAATCTGGACTGCAATAAAGATGAGTTACAACTTTGAAAGGCATAAACTGTATTTCTGTCATGACAACTCTCGGAGGGATTGGCATGGTAATGTACATGACAATGTTAATGTATTTGGTCTTGGCGGAATAGATCTGCTACTCTACTGCTGCGGCAGAGCAAGTACTGAGACTTGCTACTGCCAATACATCCACAACATGCTGCTGTGAGCATGTAAGAAATATTTCTGCTGCAAATATATCATACATGAAATAACCCCCATATAGCGTACATGAATCACCTCGTAGCAGATCTATACAGGTGGAGCTGGGGAAGGTGGAGGGTTTCTGAAGCAAGCTGCAACTGCTACTGCAAGCACGAATCATATATTTGAATGTTAAGCAGCGAGCACTTGGTCTACCGATACAGGAGAGAACCAATCAGCTGTGCCATGTGATAATGATGTCATTAGGTCAGATTGATTTAGACCTATCGGAATGCGCCATCTAGAGTTTCATGCCAGAACTCTGTATTTATAAGGAGAGAAATTGTGTTGCTAGAGGACGCTAATAAGATTGTTCTATTTTTAGGAAAATTCATTTATGTTTTCAGCATCTAGGCTTCAGTGATCTTGGTAATAGGGGAACACAGGTGGTGTCTCTGATAAGATAACAAATGGGTGAGCTGTCAAAGTGCACTGCTGAAAATATTTGACTAATCTCTCATTCTCACTTGAGTAAAAAAAAGCAGTGGCAGATTGGACGGCAGATGATCAATAAAGCTCAGAAAGCAGTGGGTTCCCCCAGGGCATATGCTGATGCTCCATCAAAGCTAATATAGCCAGCTGTGTGCTGTTGCCAGGAATTAAATTATCACAGACAATAATTGGCACAAATCTTTGTGACTTAGATATTAGTGACAAATCCGAACTAAAAACAACTTTGCTGGCTACAAACATGCCATGTAGAGAAAACAACTGACACTGACACTGACACTTAGAACTGTGAACAAATTCCAACTAGGTAAGAAAAAAGAGAGAAACAACACAAAAACACCTCCTGAAGTGCTTTGCTTTCCTAAAGTTTACAGATCAGTTTCAAAAGAACCTTAAAGGGTTAAGTTAAATTTGAGAGTGATTTTTGACCACCAAGTGGGACTTAATTACATATTATATGTAATTTCATATTTACTTATGTTCTCTTTGAAATATGTACTGTCAAATGTACTGACAAGAATTAATGCTAAACTATAAAATCTAATGTAATTTTTATTGAAAGTTGTATGTCATACATAAATATTTTCTGTGAGTGTTTATTCACCATCATGTCATTCCTTGACTTTCTTCTGTGGAGCATAACATATTTTGAGAATGTTTTTTTGTCCAAACAATGGAAGTACAATGGAAAACAATGGGGTCCAAAAAAAGTTTCATTTCCAGCATTCTTCTAAACATCTTATTTTGGGTTCTGAAGAAGAAACATATATGTTTGGAATGGCATGAGGATGAATAAATTATGACAAAATTAGATTTTTATGAGTGAACTGTCCCTTTAATAACATAACTGGTGGATCAAAATAATTTTAGCAATTATCAATTCTTAAACTTTTTAAAATTTGGTTTCCCTGAATATTTGTAAAATAATAATGATGATGATAATACTACTTCTACTACTAATAATAATTAATGCAAAAAAAAAAAAAAATCCAATATAGTTGCTAAGCTAAAAAAAATCTCATTGTGCTTCTTGTAGTGCACTCTGTGCCTTGTTCACAAAGGAAACATGCAATTCTGCAAATATAGAATATATGTAATTTTACTGCTTAGCTTTTGGAATGGCCTGCATGTCTGGAGTGTCTATGTTGTCTTAAAATGTTAAATAGGTAGGCAGCTCAATAGATTTTGGAACTATAGTATCAAATGTTAAAACTTCCAAATCTCAGACAAAGGAAATACCAGCCAGAAAATGGATGAGGGTCGGGTCATGATTTATTTATTTAGGTTTATATTAACAGTAGACCTATATATAGGGCGATATCAGTACATACAATCCATTACTCACATAATTAACAACATGAAGGTCACAAAGTTGAGGATTTAAGCGCCGGCAGTAGAATTAACCAGGTCACTGATTAGCTGATTTACCAGACGCTCAATTCCCCCTTTGGCAAAAAAAAAAAAAAAAAAAGTGCTTCTGTGGGAGGGGAGAAATAATTGCATAGTGACTTTGCACCACAATATAATGTGTGTGTGGCCAAGCAGCAATATGTGAAGCATTGGAATACAATACCCTCAAAGTATCTTGTGTGTGTGGGCAATACCGTGGGAATCTGCAGGGATCAGCATGGTGAAACAATATTATATCAGTATCTAGACCATTTAATATTGTGGGTATCAATTTAGTGTATTTTGATCCATAAGTACAATATATTACAATCCTACACTAATTCTCCATTCATCTTTATATCTTTGAAGTGCTTTGGGGCTTTGCACAACGAGTGCTGAACTTCATTCCTGCTTTACTTCATTGTAGAAGCATAGAAATAGAACGATGAGCAGTGGTTCTCACACTTCAGTACCATCTTCGATCAAATCAGAACATCCTAATTCCACATAGTAATAACAATGTGCACAAAGGTTTTTTTTCAGCATTGAGCAAATTGACTCTTTGATCATGCAGCTCCACAGCCTGCATCGCACATCACATCTCTTCCCTGGCATGTTTGCAGATCCGTGGAGGGAGCATCATTTAGTACAGACATACACTATAATAATAGCTTTTAGAAAATATTTCAATGCATGTTAAAATTAAGACTTAGCAGCTGACTTCAAAAACATTAATATGTAGTCTCTTTTTGTTAAACAATTACATTGATCTTATTTTTTACAGGGTCAACGGAATAATAGCTACATTTTTAAATCCTAGATTTTAACTATGCTCTTTTTAGTCCACAGCAAGTCAAAACTTATTAGTCAAAAGTCAATATATAAATGTATATATATATATCCTATATCTATATCTATATATATATATATATATAGATATAGATTGAAATGTTTGTTGCACTCTGCCAAACAAGCATTGGATGTATCATTTCACTTCAGTACCATCTTCGATCAAATCAGAACATCCTAATTCCACATAGTAATAACAATGTGCACAAAGGTTTTTTTTCAGCATTGAGCAAATTGACTCTTTGATCATGCAGCTCCACAGCCTGCATCGCACATCACATCTCTTCCCTGGCATGTTTGCAGATCCATGGAGGGAGCATCATTTAGTACAGACATACACTATAATAATAGCTTTTAGAAAATATTTCAATGCATGTTAAAATTAAGACTTAGCAGCTGACTTCAAAAACATTAATATGTAGTCTCTTTTTGTTAAACAATTACATTGATCTTATTTTTTACAGGGTCAACGGAATAATAGCTACATTTTTAAATCCTAGATTTTAACTATGCTCTTTTTAGTCCACAGCAAGTCAAAACTTATTAGTCAAAAGTCAATATATAAATGTATATATATATATCCTATATCTATATCTATATATATATATATATAGATATAGATTGAAATGTTTGTTGCACTCTGCCAAACAAGCATTGGATGTATCATTTGCAGAGAAGACAATGCCAAAATGCATTGGTATATTTCAGTCAATACTGAAAAGCATAAAAAAACAGTATAATTAAAATGTATTATTTCATATGTAATATTTTATATTCCTTGAGTGTATTATGTATGCTTCTTAGCTTACCAAAACATTGAGTCTCCTGCAAAGCCTTATTTTGCCATGTAAAGTTGCTGCCCATGTAGAGTGTTCCAAATCAGTCACTTACGATGAGGTTTCATGTAGATTAGAATGTTGTGATGCAGTTCACTAGGTTTTCCAACAGAGACACACCTATTATTAGAGGTAACCTGTAATTTTTTTATGAAAAAGATATTATTGTGAAAAATGTTACTAATATATTCTTGGTTTAGGATATGCGTATACTTTATTGTAAGGTAACAATACCTTGAATTTTCTATTTTTCCCTCATCTCCACAGAGAGGAGGGCAATTCTCCCACGACGGGGTATCATATGACGGCTGCTGTCTCCAGCTCTAACAGATGGACCTCTCTTCAACAGTTTATAAACTTCCTCCCTCTCTCTTTCACTTCCTCTCTGGCTCCTAATCATGAGAGTCGAGGGGTGAGGCCAGGGCAGCGGGATAAGAAGCTTAGTGGCAGTGCTTTGGCTCACTTCTGTAGAGGAAATAAAACTACTTTAAGGGGCTCCTCTGCCCTAGAAAGAGCTACTGGGAATGAGAGCGAGCGTAACTGCGTGAACACAAGTAATGGCATTAGGACTTGCATCTTTCCCTTGTTACAGTACATTTAGCAAAGCAGTAGGATTAAGGGAAAGTGTTGTGTCATGAGGAAATTAATGAGTGCAGAATGAGTGACAAAAGCCATTTGTTTTTGAGCTGGTCTATGTGTGTGGGATTATGGAGTGATTAGACGGGAGGCTCCGCCAGCGGGAGCAAGAGATTGACACCAGAGCATATTATATATATAGACAAAAGTTCTCTGCTCTGCACTGCCTGTCATCATGAGTGATTCTTCCTGTCATGTTGTGCACAGCAGCTTCATTTCTGTCTTTGGTCATTGCTCTGCTAGGAGAGCTAGTTGGCATTTGCTAAATATTTTAGCTAATATTTTAACTATTAGCTCTTTCTTTTGACTTATGACTCCTCCACAGTCAGAATCTGAGCCAGAGTCAATGGAAGCTTTGTCAGCATGACAGTTTTGCCAAGGATTGTAATTTTTCAAAAAAATGCAAGGTTTTAGTATATATAATAAATATATTAATACATTTGGATATTGTCTCTCTCGCACAGACTTTTACATACGTTTCCCTTAAGATTTTTTTCTTTCATGGTGCAGGTTTGGTGCTACTTTGAAAAGTTTTGCACATTTTTGTGAAGAGTCATGCTGGTGTACACTTACATGAGGTTAAGACTACATAGTTTCTATAAATAGTATTTTAGTTAAAAATGATCGTACCACTCAGTGTATTTTGCCATGCTGAAATGACGTGTGTTCTTTGGTGATGCAATGAGTGAAAATTAGACAATGAAACACACTTATTGTTCTGCTTTATCAGCAGAGACAATGGAAGAATCAGTACCTGAGAAAATGTCTGGAGAAGACAAAAAACGAGTGCAAACATCGGGATAGTAGGCACATGGTGGCAAGTTTCGATGACTGGAAATCCTGAGTATTGATGCAATGATGCCCAAGTTGTTTCTTTTTTGTCGTTAGGGAATTAATTATTGCATAGACCACTCTCAAAAAAAAAAAAAAAACACACTAGCAGTGTAATTTACTTAAAACTTGTGCTGAACCATGTTGACAGATGGCAGTGCAATGTCTAACACTATTGTGGCATTGTTGCAGTACGCAAAGAACAGCAATGATAATGCAGCTACAAAACTACTGAATGCCTCTTTAGATATACGTCTAAATTAAAGGTTATAGTAATGTAAAAATTAATCATTTATTTTTCTGTTTCTAATGCTATTTATCATTTAAGAAAATCATATGAAGAGTTTATTTGCCAAAACAGATCAGTTTTTTGAAATGTTCAAAAATCACGTTTTTTTTTTTAATTATGCAATCATGTTTTCATTGTGTTTTATTGTGTTAGTTAGCTGTAATTGTTAGTTTGCCTTACACCTTGAATACGAATCATAAAATTGTTTCAATATATTTTTTTCAAGGTAAAACATATTTTAGAATTATCATAATTGATAAAAGTTTATCTTTCAAGGGAAAATTAACAAATACCATGTTTATAAACATCATTTCACAAGTTCGCCTGCCCATTCAGTCCTGCTATAGATAATAGTAAACGAACTTGGCTTGCTGTCCTCAAAGGAGGCTCAAACCTGAGGCTTGGCTCGAGCTCTGAGTTAAAGCAATATGTATGATATTTGAGAGCTTTTTGAAGTAAGTGACAACTTAAATTTTAATCTGTTCCTCACACAAATCTATCATATGACTTCAAAACACTTGGAATACAGCACAGCAAGGTCCTAAACTATTTTAGATAGGGTGCTTTTTGGTCATTTGCATTTAAGAAAATCATATGAAGAGTTTATTTGCCAAAACAGATCAGTTTTTTGAAATGTTCAAAAATCACGTTTTTTTTTTAAATTATGCAATCATGTTTTCATTGTGTTTTATTGTGTTAGTTAGCTGTAATTGTTAGTTTGCCTTACACCTTGAATACGAATCATAAAATTGTTTCAATATATTTTTTTCAAGGTAAAACATATTTTAGAATTATCATAATTGATAAAAGTTTATCTTTCAAGGGAAAATTAACAAATACCATGTTTATAAACATCATTTCACAAGTTCGCCTGCCCATTCAGTCCTGCTATAGATAATAGTAAACGAACTTGGCTTGCTGTCCTCAAAGGAGGCTCAAACCTGAGGCTTGGCTCGAGCTCCGAGTTAAAGCAATATGTATGATATTTGAGAGCTTTTTGAAGTAAGTGATAACTTAAATTTTGATCTGTTCCTCACACAAATCTATCATATGACTTCAAAACACTTGGAATACAGCACAGCAAGGTCCTAAACTATTTTAGATAGGGTGCTTTTTGGTCATTTTTAAGAGCATTCTTTGGAATAAAATCAATGTCATAGGTTTGACACAAAGGTAAGTAAATGATGACTTTCATTTCAGTCTGAACTATTCAGATAGAGTTTAAAATATTCGCCCTTTCACCATCGGTCTGGCCAGTGGGTGTTTTAGTTTATCCTTCAGAAAGGTTTTGACTCATGATGAAAAATTAAATCTGACCCTAAATTAATCTAGACTCTCCAGTTTACTTAAAGCCTCACTAAGAATTTCCCTTTCATTTCCTCTTTTCCAATCTAAAATCCCACCAAAGAGACATTTTGCTCACTTTACTCAGAGAGTGATTTATAGCCAAACCGTCCAGTGTCATTGCCACCCTTGCTCTCTGTGGATCATTTACAGACAAAGAGGCTTTTCATGAGACTCTGCTGATAATTAAAAGGTGATAAAGTGTAAATAATATTCATCTGTGGGGGAAAACAATGAGTCCCGTGCAGGTGTCCCATTTTTCAAGACTCTCTGATCTGAGACTAGTCACAGACCTTGTCATTGATCTATGCCTCCATCTGTCTACCATCTGTGGAAGCGTGAAATATTGCAAATCTTTTAAATTAGACATATGGGTGACATCAGTTATGGCAATGGTATTTCGTGGCACTAGTCCTCTGAGAGAGAGCTATGAGAAACAAAACATTGTGTCAGCATCTGTCGCAACTCGCACATCTCCTTAATGACGTTTGCTTCAAAAATTTTTGAAGATGATCTAGTTTTTTGTTTTTTTTCTCCATAACTCCATAAAATATATTGAGATAAATAAGAAATTTTCTCTGCAAGGGATTAGGATGTACAAAAGGAATACACAAAGTTTTGAAGAATGTACTGGACATTTTCTCATTTACAAGGAATTAGTGCAAAGGCATTCAGTCTTAAAAAAATATCAAAAAACATCATATTTATAAAAAATATTCCACATGAATCTATATGTTAAGTCTTCTGATTCTATGCAATAGCTTGATTAGGAAACATTATTCATTATTCATTGAAAATCTTGAAATTAGGCCAAGCTCTCAATGGCATCCCTTGTGAAAAAAAGTGTGCCTAATTGTACGCACCCTTGCTCTCTGTGGATCATTTACAGACAAAGAGGCTTTTCATGAGACTCTGCTGATAATTAAAAGGTGATAAAGTGTAAATAATATTCATCTGTGGGGGAAAACAATGAGTCCCGTGCAGGTGTCCCATTTTTCAAGACTCTCTGATCTGAGACTAGTCACAGACCTTGTCATTGATCTATGCCTCCATCTGTCTACCATCTGTGGAAGCGTGAAATATTGCAAATCTTTTAAATTAGACATATGGGTGACATCAGTTATGGCAATGGTATTTCGTGGCACTAGTCCTCTGAGAGAGAGCTATGAGAAACAAAACATTGTGTCAGCATCTGTCGCAACTCGCACATCTCCTTAATGACGTTTGCTTCAAAAAATTTTGAAGATGATCTAGTTTTTTGTTTTTTTTCTCCATAACTCCATAAAATATATTGAGATAAATAAGAAATTTTCTCTGCAAGGGATTAGGAATACACAAAGTTTTGAAGAATGTACTGGACATTTTCTCATTTACAAGGAATTAGTGCAAAGGCATTCAGTCTTAAAAAAATATCAAAAAACATATTCCACATGAATCTATATGTTAAGTCTTCTGATTCTATGCAATAGCTTGATTAGGAAACATTATTCATTATTCATTGAAAATCTTGAAATTAGGCCAAGCTCTCAATGGCATCCCTTGTGAAAAAAAGTGTGCCTAATTGTACTGTGTACACCTGCAATATACTGCAAAACTTTTGCTTCCCTTTTGAAGCTTGAAAGCCTCAATTGTACAATTTTCAAAATATTTCCTTTTGAATTCCACACAGGAAAGAAAGTCATACTGGTTTGAAACAACATGACGGTGAGTAAATAATGGCAGAATATACATTTCTGATAAATTACCACTTTAAATGAATAGTAGGAATACAATCACTATGTTTCTTTAATTTATGCATATTTTATGGCAATTTTTTAATGTCAGTTTTGCGGCCCATTTGCTAAGAGAGAGAGAGAGAGCTTTGAGAGACAAAACACTATGTCATGTAGATAAAAGGCTTTTCATGGCCAAGGGCAGATCCAGACCCTCTCTTGATTTGACAGACAATTTGATGACCCTGAAAACAGTTAAAAATGGCTTTGAACCACAATGGCCTTAAATTGAGATGAAAAATCAGTTTTGGGTCATTCATAGTCAGCTGGTTCAACCTCTGTTCAGTAACCTGGGTCAACTCAAATCTGCTGTTTCCAGCACACTGTAGTCCCAAACGCTGCCACCTGCATGCTAACACAGCTGGCAGTGGCACAAAAGTCCGTAGTAGCTGACTGAAGTATGCATCGACGAAAGTGCAAGTTCTGGTTCTGCTGACAAGGCTAACAATTGGCAAAGGGAACCATCCTTTCTGATAAACACTGTACCATCACGCTTTATTGAGAATGACAGAGCCTCTACTGCTCGCTTCTGCCATTCTCTTTGAGGCAGCGTGTCTCCATGAACAGAAGATAAAACCAGCGCCTGCTCTGTCTGAAATGGTAATGTGGCCTCATTAGAAGCGACATCCATGTGTGGATTTGACTAAATTTATGGTAAAATATTCATCCAAAAAAAGAAAAAAAAGAAAGAAAAAAGGAAAGAAAAAAAAAACAGACCCAAAGTATGGATTTGAGAGTGATATGGTGAGGAAAAGAGAAGCAAAACGATCAATTCCAACTCATGTGTTAATAAAACTGAGTGTGGGAGAGGTAATGGTGATAAAGTAAAAAATAATCGGCTATTGTCTGAGGCAGCTGAAGGGATTTATTGTGTCTTTTCAAAGGAACCCTTTTAAAACCAACAAAACAGTTGGAAGATAATTGCATCCTACAAACACCCTCCTTTTGGGGCATTATCATGGACTGCAGAACGGATGCTTTTTTAGCAGCTTTAGATGCATATGTGCACTTAATACATAATACCAGTAGAAAGCGTCCAAAACTACCACTCAGCCCCTGTGAAAAAGTAGACTTTGACATATTTTTAAAAAGAGTATTTACTATGGAAATAATATACTTTAAAATAATATACTTAAGTGTGAACTGAGTGACGGAAGAGGATTAGGGCCAAGCAATAAAAACATTTTTTAAAAAAGTAAAACCATCTCAAGATTAAAGTCATTATAATGTGAGATTAAACTCGTTAAATTTCAAGAAAAATGGCGAAATAAAATCTTGAGAATAAACAAGGAAAAAAAAAAGTTGTTGCGTTTCAATAAAAAAACTCATTAAATTTCGAATGCTGAGAATAAACATTAAATTACGAGGAAAATGTCAAAATAAAATACTGAGAATAACACACTCATGTCATATTCATTTGATCTCATTGTACAGTAATAACCAATGTCTGCAGTGGCGCAGGTTGTAGAAAGCAATTGTCATGATCTCTAGCTGGAGTGCCCATGAACTCCACCAGAGGGCACTCCACCCATGACTGTTGCCACGCTCACAGACTACATTCCCCATAATCCTTTGCCTGGACTCATCATCACTTATTGCATTCACCTGTGTCTTGTTACCTCCATCAGTCACACTATAAAGGTTGCACTCATCCACACACACTTTGCAGATTATTGATACCCTGTTACGTCTTTGTGGTTTCCTGTGTTTCCAAGTTCCTTGTTGTCTTGCCTTGCCTTGCTTTGCCTTGTGGTTTCCCAAGGGCCTCAGCACTGGTCCTCTGGACTCAGTGCTCCCTGTAATGGCAGTCGCCATTCTATGTGTTTGAGCCACACACACCACCGCAGTTCCCCCAGAGGTGGCAGCCTCCGCTGCAGAACCTCCCAAGGCAGTGGCATCCTTTCCAGTTCCTGAGTCCGCTCACGAGCCCGCTTCATACCTGAGTCTGTGCCAGAGACTTCTCCTGTCCATGAGTCTGCTCCAGAGGCATCCGCTGCAGAACCTCCAGAGGTGGCGGCACCCGTTTATGAACTCTCTGCCTGCCCAGCCACGCCCAAGGAGGCCGTTTATGAACTCTCTGCTTGTCCTGTTATCGCCAAAGAGGCTGTTTATGAACTCTCTGCTTGTCCAGTCACAGTCAAGGAGGCCGTTCACGAACTCTCTGTGTTTCCTATCCCAGAGACTAACCCTGAACTGTTTTCTAAAAAGGTCCCGCCCAGCCTCCCACTCCCTCCCCCTCTATTTCTGCCAGCTCATCGTCTGTTGGAAGTATATGGTGTGGATTCGCTGCGGGACTTCCAGTCTCCAGCTACATCATGGTTGAGGGATCGTTGGTCTTCACCTTCAGCTCATGAGACCCGGACTCAACTTCGGCCCTTCGGCCCTTCGACCCATCGGCTCCACCTTGGCTCCGGGCTCCCTCGTCTCCACCGTGACCCATCAGCCCACCAGCTCTGGCTCCACCTTGGTCGGTCGTCCACCTATCTACGCTTCGGGACTACACTCCTCCAGCTTCGCCTCGTCCCTTCATTCCTCTGGCTCCATTGGACTCCTCCCTCCCCTCGGCTCCACTTTGGTCCTCTGTTGCTCCAGCTCCACTGTGATCTTCCAGATCCTCGCCTGCGCCTCAGTCACCTGAGCCATCAGCTCCGCCATGGCCCTCTGAATCCTCAGTGTCGCCTTGGCTCTGCTGCTCTCCATCTCTGCCCTGGGGCCAGAGCAATAAAAAAAAAAAAAGTAAAACCATCTCAAGATTAAAGTCATTATAATGTGAGATTAAACTCGATAAATTTCAAGAAAAATGTCGAAAAAAAATCTTGAGAATAAACAAGAAAAAAAAGTTGTTGTGTTTCAATAAAAAAAACATGTTAAATTTCGAAAGAAAGAGCCAAAATTAAATGCTGAGAATAAACACGCTCCTCTTCCACCAACTCCGTCTCCGTCTCCGTCTCCGTCTCCGTCAGTCGGGTCCCTGGTGGTGACAGCCCTTCTTCCACTATGGCTCCTCCCTCCATCGACTCCACCATGGGCCTCCATCATGGCTGCAGTCTAGACTCCACCCTGATGGTCTTCAGCTCCGCCCTGGCTTCCTGCTCTGCTCTGGCACCCTGCTCTGTTGGCTTTGCCTCAGTCCCCAGTTCCCCCACTTCCAAAGCTACTCAATATCGCTTTCATAATCGCAGGTGAATTGCCTGCGATTATGAATGCAGTATTGCGTAGCTTGTTAGTGAACAACGGCTCTACGTAGTAAATGCCGCTATATCTGAATGCACCAAAGTGCAAACTGTCTACATTGTGTCTATCTAAAAAGTAAACTACTGTTAAACCATTTGCAGTCTAAAATAACTAAATTTTCCTGTTTTAATAAATTGTAAAATATAATTTACTTTATAATTGAATTTAGTGATAGTAAAGCTGTGTTCCCTTTCAGTCAGTCATGTTTCTCCGTCTCCGTCTCCGTCAGTCGGGTCCCTGGTGGTGACAGCCCTTCTTCCACTATGGCTCCTCCCTCCATCGACTCCACCATGGGCCTCCATCATGGCTGCAGTCTAGACTCCACCCTGATGGTCTTCAGCTCCGCCCTGGCTTCCTGCTCTGCTCTGGCACCCTGCTCTGTTGGCTTTGCCTCAGTCCCCAGTTCCCCCACTTCCAAAGCTACTCAATATCGCTTTCATAATCGCAGGTGAATTGCCTGCGATTATGAATGCAGTATTGCGTAGCTTGTTAGTGAACAACGGCTCTACGTAGTAAATGCCGCTATATCTGAATGCACGTGATTGAGATTTACTACTAATCACAGAACCAGCTTTACTCACGAGATACGCTTGACAATCGCATGCGATTTATCGTGCAGCCCTAATGATGAGTCCAGGCAAAGTATTATGGGGAATGTAGTCTGTGAGCATGGCAAGAGCCAGGAGTGAAATGCCCTCTGGTTGAGTTCACCTAACCTCTGGAAGTTTTGTTTTTTTCAGAACTCCATGATGCAACACAAAATGCACACACACAAAAACACACTCACAATGTATGAAAGACTGGTTCATCTTTATGGTGCTCTGAGTGACTCAATGACCTGAAAAAAAAGTTGGTCACTAAGAAATAATTAAGGTCATTAAACATTTTCACTTCACCCAGTAGCTAAAAGTTTATCTGCCAACAGATGAAGTACCTAGTGCATATCTCAGTGTACTCAATGACATCATGGGAGTCTGCGGAGCATGGACGAGTAATTAGTGTGTTCTGTGTATAATTGTGTGGTTGAGGATACTAGATGAGCACATACAAACCTCCCTGCTAATCTAGTGGTGCTAATTCACGACGGCTGCTATATAATCATGTTGCTCCCACGTGGGTATACTAAATCTAGCCCTTAATCATTGTCCTTAATAAAGGATGGGAATTCAATTAACTACCTCAATGATTACAACGTTGTTGAATTACATAAAATATGAATGCTAACTAACTGGAAAGTTAATTTAGGATACAAACACAAATGCTGTGGAATGGATTCATGATTGAGAGGAAAATATACATGAAGACATAAGAGAAAAATAAAAAAAGGTAGAAAGAATTAAAGTGAAATGATTTAAATATCATCTAAATGCCAATGCAAAACAGTTAATCTTGCCTTATTTGCACTGATTATCATAAATATATTGATCAAAATATATAAACATCATCACATAAAATGTTTTGAAACAAGTTTATCA
Source organism: Sinocyclocheilus grahami (assembly GCF_001515645.1). Classification (NCBI taxonomy): domain Eukaryota; kingdom Metazoa; phylum Chordata; class Actinopteri; order Cypriniformes; family Cyprinidae; genus Sinocyclocheilus; species Sinocyclocheilus grahami. The sequence continues at coordinate 80,666 of NW_015506208.1, read as the reverse complement.
CTCTTACTATAGAAAAAAACAATTTAAAAAAGTCTGTTCTGTAATCTAACAACATTTAGTCACAGAGACTTGCAAAGTGCAAACTGTAACTGTCTAGGCGCGTCAGCGGGGGTTGCCATTCAGTGCTGCTCATCTTCGGCGTGCTGCAGCTGCCATTCTGCGGTCTCGCCGCGACCTCCCCTGGGCGCTTCAGCGCTCTTTCTAAAAGAGTGTTTCCTTTTTTTCCTAAAAGAGCAAATATCTAAAGGAGCTCCACGAGCGACATTCTTCCCGGAAGTGCATGAGGAGGTTACTAAGTCTTGGAAGGCAAGACTTTTTTCTGCCCAAAAACAGACTTGGTGCCTCCTCCGTCCTCACCACCATCGACGGGGGGGCGGCCCAAGGGTATGTGGACATCCCTCCGGTTGAGCGTGCTATTGCCATGCAGCTCTCCCCGCAAAGCACCACCGCCTGGAGGGGTAGTCCACACCTTCCGTCCAGGGCCTGTAAGTTCTCGTCCGCTATGACGGCTAAGGCTTACAGTGCTGCTGGACAGGCCGCTTCCACCCTGCACGCCATGGCCCTCCTGCAAGTCCACCAGGCCAAAGCGTTGCAGCAGTTGCACAAGGGTGGTGCTGACCCAGGTGTGCTGCAGAACCGCGCACGATGACGGAAAGTCACGGCGTGGGCCCTGGGTCAGACGATGTCCACATTGGTGGTCCAGGAGCGCCACCAATGGCTGACCTGGGCGGATATGGGGGAGACCGACAAGCATCGCTTTCCGCTTCCATCTCCCAGGCCGGCCTATTCGCCGAAGCGGTGGAGGGCTCTGCCCAACAGTTCTCCGCTGCACAGAAGCAGACGGAGGCATCTCGACACATCCTGCCCCGGCGGTCGGCTGCTGTAGCCACCTGACCGCCGGCTGCAGCCCCTCTGTCTGCTCGTCGCCAAGAGCGCCCTCCGAGCTGGAGTGGAGATGGAGATTGATAATATTAGCAATATTTATCAATTATCAATGAAACATGATAAGTTTTTTTTATTGTGGTTCTATGATAAATAGGATTCTGTGGTTTTTAGGATGAATAGAAAGTTCAAAAGAATAGCATTTGTTAGAAATGGGAATCTTCTGTAACATTTTAAATGTCTTTACTATCACTTTTCATCCATTTTTTGCATCCTTGCTGAATAAAAGTATTCATTTCTTTTGAACATTTGAAGAATAGTCAAACATAGTGCACAATGTAGTAATAATTATACAAGTGATGGAATCATAAAGTGGCATGTGGTTTTTGCTGTGGTAGCAGCAGTGTGGTAAGAATACCTGAGGTATTAAAGTTCAGGTAACAGTTATTGTTGTAGTAATTTACTAATACAGTATAATATAAAGAAATATTAATAAAACATTTAATTATACATATATTGATAAAGATGGAGTTGTGGTGCCAGATACTTGTGGTAGTGCAAATGTTTCTCTAGTTACCGCATTTAGTCCAACAGTCTAGTGTTTCTCCTTGAGGTGGAAGGAATTGAAAAGCCTGCCAGCCATATTTTGGAAATTCCCCAGATGTTGTATGATAAAGTTTCTAAGTTGTTCATACTAAGAAAATAGAAACTACATTTACAGCAGTTACCTGAATTTCTATGAACATGATTCCACTTTAATTCTGCTTCCTTAAATTCGAATTACAATTCTGCATCCTGTTTGCTGCCAGATTAATTCTGAATAGAGAACAACAATGATCTGCCAGAAGCTCTGAATTTGGAGGAGGATCAATGTTTAGTTGTTACGGGGCGAACGAGACGTGAGATGTGTGGATCCATGTGCAAGGCTTTATTTACAAAGGCGTGGTCAATAAACAGGCAAGGGTCAGATAACACAGGTATATCACAGGCAAGACAAAGAATATTCCTAGGGCTGGCGTGGGTCTTCGATTGGCGAAAAGTATCCAGAGGGCTTGACAAGAGGGGTAATCCAAAAACATGAGCAATAGTTCAGGTGAGGTGCAAACACAGTCCAAAACAGCAAGACAAAGGGGTAATCCAAGAAACACAGGCAGAAGGTCAGGAAACAGACAACAAGGCAACACGAAGTGGCTAGACTTTGACTAGAATTAGAACTGGGACCAAGGACCGGGAACTAGGAATAGCTCTGTAATGTCGCTATCGCTAGAAGAGTGATATGCACTAAACAATACTCAGCAGTTTCAGAAGGATCTGAGTGAGTGTTATATAGTGTGTGTGTGATTGGTTACAGCTGTGTGCAATCAGTGCAATGGATGATGGGAAATGTAGTCCGTGGTGATGTGTAACAGTCTGTGTAGTGAGAGAGTCAATATGATAGACAAGTGACCTCTGGTGGCGATCAGACGGAAGTCCATGGACAGGATTCGTAACATTAGTAAAGTCCCATACAGTACAAGAGAAGTTAATTCAGTAAAATCACAAAATAAATCCAAACAACCCAAATAATTGTCTATTTTAGATATTTCAGATAAAATAGTTCAGATAGTATACAGAGATAGTATATATATATATACAGAGAAAATCAATATTTATGAAGTATATCAAATTCTAATTCTATTCTTTAAAAAAAACACATCACTTTTAGACTTGCACTCTATTCATTTGCTGCTTGTTTTCTTTAAAAAAAGAACTAACACTTGCTTTCTAATCTTTTTGTATTCTATCTGTTTTCTTTTCATTTATTATACAATTAACAAAAGCAAAAATACCTCTAACACTAGCTTGCTCTATTCTTTTTATATTCTATTTAATTTTATTAATTATATTATTTAAAAAAAATAAAACTTGCTATGTGTACTGCATTAAGCTAACTGAGACTTGTTATAGCACTTGTATATCATTGTTCTTTTGTTGATTTTTGATTGCTTCCATTGTCCTAATTTGTAAGTCGCTTTGGATAAAAGCATCTGCTAAATGACTAAATGTAAATGTAAATATAACGCAGGAGTCAACAGTCTGGTTTAGGTTGGCATACATCCTAGACTGTTTTTTCAGTCCATCCCAAATGACTGGCAAGAGTTCTCTGTGATTGGCCCCAGTCGAAACGGACCCCTCAAGCGTGGCAGTGAAAGAGTCAGGCTAGGAATGATAGGAGTTTACCTGACATGAAAGCCTGTCTCTCTGCCCTTACTCAAACCCATTTCCCACCCTGAGCCTTCACCACATGTTCTATATGGAGATGACAACCAGCCTGCTCAGCATGCCAGTCTCACTGTAGAGTAACAGCTGGGCCACCGGGCTCAACAGAAGCAGATACTTCAATAGCTGCTCCTACCTCATGCCAAGTTTAATATACTACTTTATCATGCAGCCAACACCTTTGAAGTATGGCACACTTAAGCAAGGTGTTTAGATATACAGTAGGATTTTGGAAGTTGAGGCAGAATATGTTGCTTGGTTGGTTGTTGGTTAGTTCCTCCTCATCTGTGTATTTAGCTTTTGGTTAAATGTTTTGGTTAAATTTGTCAATTTGATTCACAGTATGCAAATAAGATGCATTTGTGTAATCTTTACTTATCATCAAACCCCAATGAAGATCATTAAGGACATCCAGTGGAATGGATTTCGACACCATTTGGGTAAATCTGTCAGTACAGACACGAAAAGCACCATTGATTCATAAAATATTAATTGCTACTGTAGCACTCTTTGTAGGTTTTGTAAGGACATCCATTTGTTTGTGAATGGATTTCGACACCATTTGGGTAAATCTGTCAGTACAGACACAAAAAGCACCATTGATTCATAAAATATTAATTGCTACTGTAGCACTCTTTGTAGGTTTTGTAAGGACATCCATTTGTTTGTAAAAAAAAAAAAAAAGAGAGAGAAACTAATACAGGAGATGGTAATACAACATCACTGAACAGCTGACACTATCACCTGAAAAATACAAAATGTTTGAGATATAAACGCAAATCAGTTTGTTGTTCTTACACCAAACCCTTGGCCTATATCTTTATATTCAAAGCCAAATTAGTAATGAGCTTTATGCTAACTGCAGAGAAATTAGTCAATTCTGCTGAGGGAAAAAATATGTTATGCATATTTGAAATGGTTTAACTTATACGAGAGCTAAAGAACATGCTGTAGTCAGTTAAATGAAACAACCTCACCAAACTTAAAACACTTGTTCATGATATTTTCATGTCATTCTAAGCCAAAATGACTTTCTTTCTTCTGTGGAACAACATTTTTTTTCTTAAAGAACTTACTGCATGGTCTTTTCCATGTAATAAAATGCCACTGGTGTGGTACCTTTTCAAATAGTATTTTTTGTATCTTTTAGGTATTAATATGTACACTTTTGGTACTAATATGTACCTTTAAGATACAATTAAGGACTCTTTAGGTACAAAGGCATATCTTTTAACCACCCCAGTGACAGCTGAATCTGGGTTAGTTCACTTAAAGAAAACTTACAAGTAGTATGAGAGCATCCTTCAAAGTGTACTTTCATAAACTAAAAAGTGGGCTAGATGCATATAGCTAAACTACACCTATGTTTTCCTTTGTAGTTAGAGTGTTGTTGCAATATAAAATAAAAATGTATTTGTAAACTAGTTGTATACTCAAACTTTATAATTGTTACACTTAAAAGTGGGCCAATTTAGTCCTAAGAGACTGCTAAAGTAGTACACTTACAAGTATACAACTAGTACATTGATTTTAATATATACTTACTACATCAAGTACATCTGGAAGTACACATATGTAATCAGACTTCACTGCTTTTACATTTAAAGTTTAATTTGATAAACTACTGAAATAACACACTTACAAGTATATGACTAGTACATTGATTTTAGAATACTTACTACATAAAGTATACTTGGAAGTATACTTTTTTAGTATGCATAATACATAATATTTCTTTCTATTTAAACGTCTCCACACTGTTTCAAACTGACATTTGTTTTTTCTGATGACAGCTGATGTCAGTTGTGACAGATCTATGCACAACAGAGGTGTCACAACCTTGCGGCTCCCTGTGAGCTCCCAGTATCCCAGACAGATGCCACCATGCACTTATCATTCCCCCTGGCCTGGAGCTCATTAATGAGACAGTGCTGTCACAGCGGTACGATCCAGTGTTAACTGGGCAGGAGAGTAGGATACTGACAGAGAAGTGAAGACTGCATCACGACAAGTTTGACTGCCGTGCGAGCGGACTAAAGAAGGTTGAATCTGTGGGGTTTGAATCCTGGCACAGCAAGTAATCACGATGAAGTTGAACCGCTTGAGTCTCCTGGGCATTTCTTCTCTTCTTTTGATCTTCCTCTGGTTTGAAAGGTTCCCTGCTCATTTGAACGCACAACCAACATCATCCATTTTTTACAATACTTCCTTGATTACTGGATATTTTGGTGACCTGTGATGAGTAGGGTCCAAGTAACTTAGATGACAAGGAAGACAGCTTTGATAAGACAAGAGCAATTTGACACGTTATCTCATTCATGAACAATTAGGTTACTTATTAGTTACTTGACTTAGGACAAAAAGACAAATCAAGAAAGTTTTTTTTCCTGTCTTGGAATAACCCTGCACATCTGAACATCTGAGCATTTGTGGTTAAAAAGTATGTACATATTATACATTTTTTAGTAAATGGCCGATGATTTAGCTAGATAAGACCCTTATTCCTCGGCTGGGATTGTATAGAGCCATTTGAAGCTGTACTGAAACTGCAATTTGGACGTTGAAACCCGTTGAGCACCATTAAAGTCCATTATATGGAGAAAAATCCTGGAATGTTTTCCTCTAAAACCTTAATTTATTTGCGACTGAAGAAAGAAAGGCATGGAAATCTTGAAAGGGGGTGAGTAAATTATCAGGAATTTTTTATTCTGGAAATAAACTAATCCTTCAAGTACTCCAGACCAAATAAGACACTGAGACATTTTATAAAATATCTTATTTTAATTTCCACAGAAGAAGGAAAGTCATACAGTTTTGGAATCACATGAGAGTAAGTAAATGATGACAATTGTATTTTGTATTGAATATCCCTTTAAACAACTTCAATGTAGATAAGTCTGCCCATGAAATCTGAAGGACATACGCTATGGCTCTTTGGTCTGGAAATATCCAACAAAGTCTGTTTATACTGTATGGATAAGGCTTTCACTTAAGCTTCTTCCTTTCACATTGAATAGTTTTTGTCCTTTTATGGCTGAAATTTGATATTGGTTATCTCTGCTCTAAAAATTGACATATTTCATAACATGGTGCCCTTCAAGACTAGATAAACATGCTAGATAAACATTCAAGAACAGGTTTACTGGCATAGTCTTTAAGCAAATTTCATCAACAGATAAAAGTGGCATTAAAATAACCCAAATATTCACAACGTTGCTTAATTGTATATTACCAACAAAGTCATATTAATGTCAAATTTTAAATACATCACCCTGTAGCTAGTGGACTGACTCAAGTGACTGTGAGGAACACAGAGTAAACTTAACAATACTGTTAAGACTACAAAGGTCAACAGACTTTGTCTTATTAGCTATATGAAGCAAAATAAACAATAAAAAAATGTAAATAAATAAGTAAAAGGCACGTCAGATAAGCTAACCCAATTACCACTTGTTTCTGTATTCACTTTGACAAGTTTGGCGCAGACCATGTGCAAGCTAATTAAACGTTCAGTGGAGAGTGTTTTAGTCTGGACTTCTGCATTCAAACAATTCCCTGTAAAACACACACACACATAAAAGGCACGTCAGATAAGCTAACCCAATTACCACTTGTTTCTGTATTCACTTTGACAAGTTTGGCGCAGACCATGTGCAAGCTAATTAAACGTTCAGTGGAGAGTGTTTTAGTCTGGACTTCTGCATTCAAACAATTACCTGTAAAACACACACACACACACACACACACACACACACACTCACACACACACACACACACACACATACACGCATGCATGCACGCACGCACACACACACAAAGAAAAAGAAAAAAACTATTAAAATAAAAGCTTTACTTGCTAATTAACAACCAACTGCACACTTTATTTTTTTATTTTATGTATTATTTTTAATCTTAGCAAATCATTTAGCTGCCACAAATTGGCATTACTAAAGCATCAAACAATGTCTCTCTCGTTTATTTATTTTGTTGTTGTTTCCCATTTGATAGGTTGAACTTTGCCACCCAAGACTGTCTAGAAGGCCTCACAGGCATATGTTCCCAGCTCATGTTTACTATAGCTCACAATCAACTCTGACTGATGAGCCGTCTATAGAGCCTTCCATCCTCTGAGGGTGGAAGGGGGTGAACTGTACTTGGTTGAAGGCTGATGAGGCCACAACCACAGGCTATCAGTCTCACAGCTGGCATGTCAGGACAATCTGAAGCAGGCGTTTGAGGAAGAACAGCCTTTTTCTCAGGACCCGGTCGGTCACAGTGGAGTCAGTCAAGAGGCCAGTGGGTAATTTGGAGTGAGAGTAAACTGTCACAGTTACATTAAAATCCAGACAACATGGCAGTTAATGTGAGCATGTGTCTTATTTCAGTCTTTTTGGCTTCTTTGCAAGTGAATTCTGTTGACTGGATTGTGACAGAAAAATAAAAAAATCACATTATAAAAGGTGCAGTATGTAATATTTACAGGTAGCAGTTGAAAGGGGTACTGCAGTCTAAATTCAAAACACTGAAGAGCATTGTTTCTTCCGTCCCCTCCTCCTCAGACTCAATGCTCAAGTGGGTTACCAGATTGAGGACCTGCAACAGGAATGAACACAACTGACAATGGAAGGCGATGTGCCTTAAACGGTAAGTCGATAAGTTGATTTATCCTTGTTTTAATATTCCTCTGGTCATAGAGCTTTTTAGATGAATGATGAAGCTTTTTAGTTCAGGTAGAATCTGGGATCACTGAACCAATTTGTTTGCTGGCTTCCATGGCTGCAGTATGCTGTGTTTTGCACCAACTGGCAACCATGAGTAGTCGAAATCTTATTGGGTAAACTCGCCATGGGTGGAATCACACAGATCAAAACAAAAATAAATTCTGACACAGAACACACATAAAATAACTGGTTGTAGCGTTGGTTTTAGGAGAGATAAGTATGTGAACTTATCATGCTTCCTAAATTTCAGCAAACATATTTTGGTATTTTGATGCTTTACTGTAGTACAGTCAAATTAATGAATGAATGAATGAACTAATGAATAAATAAATACAGTACATTTAATTATTACATTTGAAAAAGTTATTTTTGATTTTTTTTTAATCTTCTATTAAAATGTTAATCATATGAATGTCATTTTATCCTATAGGACTGCTTTATAGTAAGACAAACCAACTAACACCACAAAATAAATAAATAAATAAATACATATATTACAAAATAAAATTAAATTGAATGGATCTCCTATAAAACACACACACACACACATATATATATATATATATATATATATATA
>NW_015506208.1:71570-72098 GCF_001515645.1 Sinocyclocheilus grahami | reverse complement strand
TGGAAACTTAACACTGGACTTCAAGCAACTTGGACTATGAGCTTCTCCACCCTTCCTCCAGACTCTAGGACCTTGGATTCCAAATGAAATACAAAACTTGCTCTCATCTGAAAAGAGGACTTTGGACCACTGGGCAACAGTCCAGTTCTTCTTCTATATTTCTTATTCCATAGAAATATATTTCCCCCAAGAACTTGGGAAATAAATAGAATCATTGACTCAAAGCAAAGAAGTGAAATTCATCCCAAATTTGCAACTATGTGTCAACTAACTCTCATTAGAGTAGACCTAGCTTTTTGGTTGGGGTTAAGTTTAGTAAAATACATTGACACATACTTTCAAAGTTACTCATAGTCAGTAGAATGTCTGTTGGGGACCATTAAAATAAAGTATTAGCAGATATTAAGCAGATAGTCTACCAGCAGTATAATGACTGGTATTTAACATGTAGTTGCAAAATTACTTATAGTAGCAGCAGAATGTCTAAATTGGGCTATCAAAATAAAGTGTTACCAAATAAAAGTAATG
>NW_015506208.1:59349-71300 GCF_001515645.1 Sinocyclocheilus grahami | reverse complement strand
TATATATTATTATTTTTTTTTTTTTCAGTTTAATAAAAAAAATTTAACTGCATGAATAACCCTGTGATGCATCATATAAAACAAGATCTGCCAAACAGCCACACCAGGTTGAGACTACTGCAATTTTACAAAACATTATCAGTCAACAGGATATTAAAGTGGTATTCTTGCACAAACACACCGTATGGGAAAAAAAAGCCAATTACTGTAAATGCATTCCACTTGGCAGATGCCCTAAAGGCTAAACCTAAACCTTTTAAAAACGCTGGGAAATGTGGCTGTTTACTGTTACAGTGCTTTAAAAAAAATAATACTTGACGCTATGCCAGCACACTTGCCAATATTTGTTAGTGTGAGGTTTTATATGAGAGCTCTCTGAGAAATGCTCCCAGGGGTGGGAGCCAAAATAATGAAGGTTTTAATGTCCTCCCACTGATCAGCTTGATCAATGGTTGCCCTACAGCAACCTCACAGCATTATCCGTGAATTAAATATTATTGTCTCATTTAAAAAAAAAATCCAGTCTTTTTCCATGGTGCCAAAAGGTTTTATTTTCCTTCATGTAACTTATATAAGATGCTAACAGAGTGGATGCTTAGCAGATTAAATGTCCAGCAAGACACTATGGTCCCATGGCACTTGTGATAATGGATTAAGATACACCACCCAGGTGAGATCTTATGTTCTCCTCTCTCACTTTCCCTCATTCAGTGTAGACTCATATCCAAAACTGTAAGTCTAACATACAAGTAATTATTATTACTATCTATCTATCTATCTATCTATCTATCTATCTATCTATCTGTCTGTCTGTCTGTCTGTCTGTCTGTCTGTCTGTCTGTCTGTCTGTCTGTCTGTCTATCCATCCATCCATCCATCCATCCATCCATCCATTTATTTTATTTTTATTTCATGATTATATGGTTAGTTACATTTGTTATGTGCATTTAGCATGGTTTTAGACTCTTTTTTGGGGGGGCTGATCTATTGTTACTCCTGCATCTTTGCCTGTTAATGTTTAGCTTTATATGTATCTATATATTCCATTGCCTGCCTGTTATAGTTTTTTTATATAGTGGCAAATTTAGCATTGTTAATGGAGGAACAATGATCAAAGACAAAATCCTTGTTTGAATCAACATGTAAACTGAAAAACAGTGCAGGATTTACTTTGAAACAGTTTTTACTCAGAAATTGCTAGTAAATCTCACAAATAATTAGTAAGAAATTAAATGGTACGTAATACATTGAATTAACAAAAATACATTTTAAAGTAGAAAAACTTAAATAGTATTTTCTTGTAAAACACTCCAATAATCTTTATGTAGAACCTTTTTTCCTTTCTTGTCCCACTAATACTGTCACATGTAAGTCTGTTTTGCTTTAGTTGTGTCTTTGCCATTTTACCAGTTTTCCCTCTGTGTTTAATTAGTTATTCAGTTAACCTGTGTTCCATTAATTAAGTCATTAGTCCCTCACTTCTTTTCGTATTTATACTCCCTGTTGTGTTCAGTTTCTTGCTGGTTATAGTTTGTCGACGTGTTGTGCTACGTTGGTTTCAGTTATCTCCTGAGTTCCTTGTGGATTTATTATTAAAAGACTGTTGTGCATTACTTTTCATTGTCGTGCACTTATTAAATAGCACCTCAGCATGACAAATACGCTTTTTATTGTTATTATTATACTTTTTTTTTTTCAGGAAGAGAATTGACCTGGCACGAGGTTCTGTCAACAGCCAGAGGGCTTTAAATACAACCTTTCAAAAACAAGCCAACACAGCCAGACGTATGTGTTTGTGCCACACTGTGATGATACGCATCCAGAATGATGCATTTTAAATTGTTCAGGGATTATTTATGCATCTCCTTACATATGCAGCATCTTTAAGTCAGTGAAACATTTGAATTATGTATGGCTACTTATTTTGTGTAGATATGAACAGAATAAAATTACACTTAAGATTCCTTGTATACAAGCAGGTTTATTTAACCTCTTCAAGGAACTGAGCTCTGATATTGTTCATATCACAAAGTTTTTATTTTATTTTAATTTATTACTATAAAATATTTAATTGTCTTGAATTTTTTTAAGTACCTAATTCTAATTATTGGATTTGGCCTTGTCACCCATAACTCAAAGGTATATAAATTCAAATGCAGCACTGACAACTTGAAAATAGAGTAGAAAGGCAGCAAAATAGCCCAAACTAAAAAGCTTTTGCTGGTCCGCATGGGAATGAGCATCATATTCCTGTACTGCTAGACATGCCTCAGTCAGCTGTAAGTAATGTTTTTGTGAAACGCAGTCATCTACAACAGCGCTAGCAAGTGCCAAAGTGGGCACAGTATAAACATTAAATATACTCATTTGCAACACTCACTATTGAGTTACAAAATGCCTCTGGAAGAAATGTCAGCACTAAAACTGTTGATTCACTTGGGATTCTGTGGTAATGTAGCCACATACAAGCCTAAAATCTTTACAGTATGTACCACGGCAAGTGTGGTCTGGAGTGCAGTAAAGCCTGCACATTCTCTAGAGCGCTCATGATTCACCTGGCCTTCTGGCAGTTCGAGTGACTCATTTAGATTTGGCAGATGCCACAACAATTACCTGCCCGTATGCATATAGTGCCAAGTTTAACATTGTTAGTGGAGGAATAATGATCAAAGTGAAAGAGTTTATGAAAGATGAAAGAGTTTTTACTCAGAAATTGCTAGTAAATGTCACAAATAATTACTAAGAAATGGCAAGTTACACACTGACTTAAACATGAAATTTTGAATTAGCCGTTTTTTTATATTCATTCATATCCAGCTAATATATTCAAATAAGAAATTTGTAAACAAACAAATAAATAGCAGACATTGCATTGGGTGATATGACAGTCACCTTGTATCTATACTGACACTCAGTGGTGTGGATACAGAATCACACAAAAGTTTTTGATCCTCAACAACTTGAAATTCCACTCATCTGGTTCCACTTTTCTGGACTGTACAATAAATTAGTATGAGTATTTTAACAGGAAAATAAATACATACATACATAAACAAATAAATAAATAACATTTCAAATAAAATAAGCGACGGAGCAGGTGGGAGAGAAGCCCGAGGAAGAGACGGAGAGCCGATGAGCCAGGGGCGACGGGGAGGATCCAGAGGCCCAAGGCAGAGCAGATGGAGAGCGAGGTGTAGGCGGGGATCTGGAAGGCCGTGGTGGAGCCGGAGCGACAGAGGACCAATGTGGAGCTGGAGGGAGGGAGGAACCCAACGGAGTCGGTGGGATGGATCGACGAGGCGCAGCCAGAGAAGTGGAGTCCTGAGGCGATGGTGGGTCGACGACTGACCAAGGCAGAGCGGGAGGGACGAGGGAGCCCGGCGGAGCTGTTGGACTGACGAGACATGGTGGAGCTGTGGGGTTGACAGGCCGAGGCGGAATCTGGGACAAGGAGGCAAAGATAAGGGATCCTCCAGCCACAGCGCTGATGGAGATTGGCAGACCCACGGCAAACCCACATCAGAGATCAGTGGGCTGAGGGGCTGACAGGGGACAGCAGAGGCGGTGGTGAGGATTGATGAAGAGGTGGTGGGAGAGGAAGGCTGGGCTGTGTGCTTTGAGCAGTCCAGAGGTTCAGGAATGATGTGTGCTGCCCACACACACTAGATGGCCACTCCCAGCACTGGGAGTGCCAGATATAGAGGAACGATCTCTATGGTCGTGACGGGGCAGACAGACAGTTCTGGGTAGATGGATAGCTCGGGCACGAGCTCCAGGGTTGTGATGGGGCAGACAGACAGTTCAGGGTAGATAGACAGTTCGGGCACAATCTCCATGGTCGTGATGGGGCAGACAGGCAGTTCAGGGCAGACATATAGTTTGAAAATGGCCTCCTTGGCCGTAACAGGACAGACAGAGACTTCAGACAATGACGGGAAACTGGTTATTTCTGAATAAAGGGAGCCGAAGGGAAGGAGGAGCCTGATAGAGCTGGAGGGATGGAGGGACGAGACGCAGCCAGAGGAGTGGAGTCCCGAGGCGATGGATGGTCGACGACAGACCAAGGCGGAGCTGGAGAGATGAGGGAGCCCAGCGGAGCCAGTGGACTGATGGGCCACGGCGGAGAGGAAGGAGCTAGGAGCCATGGTGGAGCCGCTGGGTCGACGGGCAGAGGCAGAGTCTGGTATTCTCCAGCCACTGGGGATCCTCCAGCCATGGTGACGATAGAGGATTGCAGACCCGCGGAGCTAGCACCTTACAGATGGTGGGCTGAGGGTGAGCAGAGGGGCTGCCAGACAACAGCGGAGGAGGAGGCAGCAGCGGGCGGGAGGGCGGGCATTTGTGAGTGTCCGGGATTTCAGGGCTTAACTCAGGAACGGAAGCCATCTCTGCTTTGGAGTTGCACAGTCCCAGCTCTGTAATTAGCTCGCCCTCAGCCACAGTGCAGGGGGCGGAGCTCCACTCTGCGCTCTCAATGTCTGCGGCTTTCTCCCTCGCGGCAGGCGTTGTTGCTGGCTCTCGCACCTGGTCTGATGATCCGAGAGGCAAGTGAACTTGGCAGCGAGGGGATCCAGGAGGAACTACGGAAACAAGAAAACACTGAATAAAATGAGGAAACAAAACAGAGGGGGGACACGAAGTAATACTGTTTCTTGGTCGGGTCTTCCATCACGATACGCTGCCGGAAGGAACGAAGGAGCCGTGGATAAACAAAACTGTCATTTATTAAATCCAACACACAGGGTAAATCCACACTTGGGAGGGAAGGAAGACACACGTACACAACTGGTAGACCCGACAAACACAGACTAAACAGATTGGGGCTTAAATACACAGGATAATGCGGGAATTGGGAGGAACACAGGTGAACAGAATGACTAATTAAGAGACAACGAAGACAGGACAACCAAATAAGGGCACATGATGGAGAAACTGGGTCACGGGGAGCACATGGGGAGCAAAACACAACAAAGACAGTCCAATCCTGACAAACATTGTGGGAAAATCAAAATGTACACAGCTTCTTCTTATGCTGAACTTTGATCTTGGAAATACTTTTCCACATCTTTTTGTATTTTCAAGATGCAGCTTTTTAAATCATTGATTATACCAACAATAAGAAATTAAGGGACAAACATTCTTTTTAAATTATATATATATTAATTACTTCTTCTTTTCTTTTTTTTTACCTGAGGTTACACTAAAGGTAAGAAAAAAGTAGCTATAAATAAAGGTAAGCTTCAGAAATCAAAATGTTTAAAAATAAATAAATAAATAAAAAAGCTAATAAATAGCCTTTTTTTATGCACTTGACAATTTCATCTATATCCAAATTATTTAATTTTATTTAATACTGTTATGTCATAAATGCCTTTTACATGGAAAATATGACAAATTCTTAAGAAACTCCATGACTAAAATACTCAAGGACAGGTTTGTCACAATATTTTGATAATAACCTTGATATGGGACAAACAAACAAACAATTGTTTTTATAAATAAATACTAATAATAATGTTTAGGTTAACTTTTTTGGCTAACAGTTTTTCAGAAATAGTCAGAATAACTAAGGTGAAGAGAAACCTCTAAACCACGTCTATTCAAATATTGGAATAGCAATGGACAAGTAGCGCAAAAGCAGGACAATCTTTTAGAGAATAAAAAGTTTTTCACAAAAAAAACAGACATCTAATTACACAGGCAAGATGGAAGTCTGAGGTATTGGCTAAGGATAAAACAAAGGGCACTGATCTCTCAAACAGTCCCAGAGGACCTTCAGGAGCAGTCACCCAGTGATGACCAACAGTGAAAACAAATGTCTCCTGTTCCCTTCTCCTTCCTTTGTTCCTAAACAAACAGCACCTCTCTGACAGTGGTCAGGGAAGTGTTTAGTCTGCCAATGTGCAGGGAAACAGAAGAATTGGTGGCAGACAGTGCTTTTATTGTCCCACTAGTTAGTGTAGGAACAGATCCCACTCTCTAACCTGGATTGAGTGATCCAGGGCAGAAGAAAGTTATAAAAAAGAGAAGAAAAAAATAGGAAAACTATACAGCTGCATCTGCTGCATTCAATTTTCTAGGGAGCACTGCTGAAAGAGAAGATGAAAGAGCTGACCACAAACAATGTGTAGCTTTGCCTTTAGCAATGCCAATGGCACCTACCAAACTGAAAAAAAGCTTTTCAACGTTGGTGGATTTGCCTCTAGTTAAAGAAAAGTGTGTTGTAGATTCACAAGACGCACTTTGACAGATAGACTGCTGAACAACCAAGCAAAATATCAGAAAACTCAAAATGTACAAAAAAAAAAAAAGTTATTTATGAAGTTGTAAAATATAGCAGTGTACATTTGCCCGACTGAGAAATGTACAACAGCACACGCATCAGAAATCATTCCAATCTGTCATTTTATGACAAGAAATCTATTTTGGGAGAATTTCCACTCTATGAAACATTGTGGCAGTGAAAAAACTTCAAAGGTTCACTAGTGATGGTTATGTTTAGAGGTGCACCTTCATGTTTATATTTTTTCCTAAAACTCTCAATTTTCGTATTAAAATTGCCACCTTGCAAGAAATTATTCCCTAGAGTGGAGAATCATTCCAATCTGCCATTTTATGACAAGAAAGATATTTTAGGTCAATTTCCACTCCTAAACATAAACTGTGACTGGTGTGTAAGCACAAAATGTACGAATAAATTGAACAAATTCTACAAATTAGCCACATTTTTTAAAAATGTAAAATAGATGAGAATTGATATGAGATCATGCTGAACCATATAATAAATTATACTAGACATCGACTGGGTTTGATGTATCTGCATTTGCTTTGCTTTGATTTATCAGCATTTGTCTTGAACAAACTGCATGTATTCCCAGCTTGCGGTGTGACCTGACGTTGAAATGTGATTGAAATCATTTCAGTTATTGTTTCCAAGTTGGTAAAAAAAATAAAAAAAAAAAATTGAAACAATGTTTAGTGCTAAGTGGTTGTAAAAATGTTATTAAAATACTAATAAATCAACACTGAAATTTTAACAAGGCAAAGATGTTGAAACAGCATTGCAATAATGCAATTAATTGCAAATTCTAAGCAAGGTTCAACCTTGATCACTGATTCACCTGTGAATAAAACTGTAAATGCCGCCTGGGTTTTTATTGCATGAATAAAGAACCTAAGGGGGCTTCTCAGTCTAGCCAGACCTAGCCGGGGTCTGGAGCTGGACCACTGTCCGGCATTTGAATATGCCTGGTCTAGAATAAATAACAAATGCAATATAAAACAAAGTCATAATGCCTTGTTTTTCTTTGCCTTATTCATAAAAGATTTCTCATTTTCCAATATTTCGATTTCTGTTGGGTAAAGGAAAGAAAAATGTGCATGTCTAAGAACAAAGGCGCAAAGTCATGACATCACAGAACACATCAAAACAATGTAACTTGATTAAATAATTAAAAGGTATTCCTTACGCAGCATGAGCAAGCTGCTGTGAGGAACATCCTGTGAGCTGATAAGGATGCACCACGTTTCCTTTTGATGTTGATGGAACTTGATATGCTGTATGCTTTTGTTGACACTGATGACACTGAGCAGGATCCTTCCACCCAACCATATGGATCCAGTCAGAAGTCTGTCCTGTTTCTGATGAGGACATCAAGTAAAATCAGCTTCAATGAACATGAGCAAAAAAAAACCCATGTGAGTAGAGATTAATGAGCAGTGTTTTAATTGTCTTATACACAGTATTTATGGAAATAGCAGCCTTATTCTAAAACATAATTCTTTTTTGAGAATAGAGATATATCTATATGTTCAATATTAAAGGTGCAGTTAGTGATTTTTGAGTAACACTGTTGATATTTGAAATCGACAGACCAACAAACAAAAAAGACCCAAAAGAAACATACCCCTCCCTTCACTGCTCCGCTCCCAAATTCACAAAAACACTATGCAACACAGGCAATGACAAACAGCTGGTACATCAGGCAACTTATACAATATAATATGAAGCCAAGTCAAGTCACCTTTATTTATTAAATAGCGCTTTATACAATACTGATTGTGTCTAAGCAGCTTTACAGTGTCAAACAGGAAAATAGTTTGTCAATAATGCAAGAGGACAACAAAGAGTAATTTTTCCAGCTAAAGTCAGTTCATTGATGATTTAGTGAGGTCATCAACCAGTTCAGCTCTCTTCCAATAATATCTGCAATCAGTCAAGCGTCCTCAACTAAGCAAGCCAATTGATAGTGTTCACATGACGTCACACCCTTACAGGAACGCCCACATGGAAGGCAAAACATGGCTTTCCTCCACTGACCGCCAGTTATTTTTATGAGGTTTGCATTAAAGGGGTCATATGATGTTGCTAAAAACAACATGAACAACCCCGCCTTTCTGAAACGTGTTGATTTTTACAAAGCTCATCGGTCTGAAAAGCGAGGTGTGCTCTGATTGGCCAGCTATCCAGTACGTTGTGATTGGCCGAATACCTCAAGCGTGTGACGGAAATGTTACACCCCTTATCATACTGTGATGCCCTGTCCGGCCGGAGCGACGAGATTGCACCAAGAGCTTGTAACACTTCAAAGAGAAAGGAAACATTTAAATCACATCATATGACCCCTTTAAGTAGTAATGTTATAAGACAGTGATATTTAAAGGCCAAATTCAGTATACACCTTAGTGATGATGCATACTTTGTACAGGCAAGCAGATGAACCAAAAATATAAAAGCAATGTGCAAAGTTTAAAGGGGTCATATGATGCGATTTTCAAGTTTGCACTTTATTTGGCCGACTCTGTTCCCCTTTCGGGCTCTGTCTTTTCATTTATTTTGAAAGATGAAGCTCGTGATTATGGTAAGGGGCGTTACATTTCCGACGAGTGCTTGTGGTGTTCGGCCAATCGCAATGCACTGGGTCAGCTGGCCAATCAGAGCAGACTGCGCTTGTCGGAAGGAGGGACTTTGTAGAAAACGAAGCGTTTGAGAGAGGCGGGGCATAGAGGACCTACAATAATGTACAGTATTTGAAAAATAATGTGTTTTTTGAACATTAAAGCATGTCAACATATTCTGTTACACCAAATAATGATCTTTAAAAAAGCATCATATGACCCCTTTAAATATTACAAGTTTTCCCATAGAAAACCATTATAAAGAAGACACTTAACCATTTAGCGCATTCCGTTCATATTCCGGGCTCATTTGCTTGCCTGCATAAAGCATGCATCGTCAATAAGGTGTGTTCTGAATTTTTTCTTTTAATATCACTGTTTTAAAGGCACTTAAAGTGTTTTCACATTAAATGTTTTAGAATGTCCCGCTGTTTTTAGTTATTGAAATATTGTGACGGGTGCTTTAAATGGATTTCCAATGGCCAAAACTTGCATTTTGTTCATATATCTTTGTTTTATTCTTTTGAGAGGTGATCTAAATATTTTTGGATTGGAACCGATAGAAAATTGACAGGCTTGTGGTGCAGTTCTATGGATGTTTTGCTCGCCAGGTCTTCGGCCCAGTCACGTGACTGAAAACTATGAATGGCGACGGTGGCAAGGAACCAAATCTCCATCCAAGCAGCCTAACAATCCTTTAACGGGTTGGAATTATAGAAATGTGATAGTGTATTATGTGTATGCCAGGTTAAAGAGATGGGTCTTTAATCAGTAAATTTGTTTTTGGTAACACTTTCTATGAAGCCCGTATTTATAATGCATTATAAGGGTATTCTTAAGGCATTATAATGAATGCATAATGCATTATAAAAAACCTTATAATATGTTGTATCATCTCATAATTACAACAACAATTATAATAAATCGTAATACTTACGCATTAGTGGTTATAACGTTTAAGATTATGATTATTTATAACACAAAATTAATACCATATTAAATCCACTTAATTTATAATGGAATATCTCATATTGTGACATTGTTTATTTAAGATCTGCACTACATCTTCTGAGTGGTTATGAGTGGTTGAATGTTTTTGAGTGTTTCCTGAGAGGTTAATGTTAATTTTGCTGTGAGCAAGTTTAAGATTAGTTGTAATGCATTCAAATGAAAAAAAAAGTTTTTAATTTTTTTGATATTACATTATCTTTTATTTTGATGGTCCCCTTAGTCTATTGACTATAGGCAACTTTGCAACTACATGCCAACTATCTCTCATTTAGAATATTAGAAGACTTAGGTTAAGGTTAGGGTTGGTATAGAATAAGTTGACGTACTTGCAAAATTGCTTATAGTCAGTAGAATGTCTGTTGGGGGACCATCAAAATAAAGTGTTATTAGGAGACATACTACTAATACTCCAATGACTGCTAGTTGACATGTAGTTGCAAAGTTACTTATCAACAGTTGTCTAAATGGTACCATCAACATAACCACACTGATATTACAATAAAAACAGTTCAAAGCAAATGTGTACACATTCATCTGATCTGATATCTCATTTTATGGCAGTTTGAGGAAAAATATATTATTATTATTATTATTTATAAGTGGTCTTGAGTCTGCTTTAAGTAAAGTGAATTTACTTTACTTAAAGCAGACAAAGACCACTTAAATTATAAAGCCTTTTGGGTGTTTTTATGAAGACTTTGTATTTGTAATAAGATGTACTAAGTTATTGCACATATCTTAAACAATGGCAAGGTATGAGACTTATAATACATTATAACTATTGGAAATATAATTCATTGTAACTTAAGTTGATGCAATATGTTCATTGTATGTTATAAATCATCATACTCTTAAAAGCTATAACCACAAATAAGTAAGTATTATAATACATTAAAACTGTTATTATGATTATTTATGAGATGATACAACATAAGTTTTTTATTTTTTTATAATGCATTATTCATTCATTATTGTTACGGGGCTGACGAGACGTGAGACTTGCGGATCCATTCGCAAAGCTTTCTTAAGCAGAAGGCAGAGACGTGGTCATAACAGGCAGGATCAAACAATGACAAACAGGTATATGGCGGGCAAAACACAAGAATAGTCCTAGGGCTAGCGCAGGTCGACGATCGGCAGACAGAATCAAAAAGGGGCAAGACTAAAGGGGTAAATCCAGGAAAACAGGCGAAGACCAGAAACCGAGAAAACAGGCAAGGCAATACTAGGCTAGGCTAGGCTAGGAGGCTAACGAGGGCTCTGTAGTGTAGCTATCAACGGATAGGCGCTAAACAATACTCGGCAGAGGGAAGGGATCGGAGTGAGTGTTAAATAGTGAGGGAGTGATATGAAACAGCTGGGTGCAATCAGTGTTGTGCAATTAGTGAACCAGCTGTGTGCAATCAGTGCTGTGAATGATGGGATATGTAGTCCGGGATGATATGCAACAGTGTGAGTGCGAGAGTCAATGAAAATGGGAAGAGTGACCTCTGATGGTTAGCCGACGGAAGTTCATGGACCGGATTCGTGACAGAGCCCCCTCCCCCAAGGAGCGGCTTCCAGACGCTCAAAACCCCCTTTATGATTCCGGAGGGCGGTGGAGTGGAGGCGGAACAGGGGGAGGGATGGATGGCCACCTGGAAGTGGAGAGACCGGGCACTGAGGCAGTACCGGCGGAGCAGAGAGCCAGGGTGGAGCTGGCAGCACAGGTGGAGCTGAAGACCACCACAGCAGAACAGACGGGACCGAAGATCCCCCTGGCGGAGCAGAAGACCACCATAACAGGACTGAAGACCACCCCGGCGGAGCAGAAGACCACCAGAGGCAGACAGTAGACCACCACGGCGGAGCAGAGGACCACCAAAGCCAGACAGTAGACCACCACGGTGGAGCAGAGGACCACCAGAGCCAGACAGTAGACCACCACGGCGGAGCAGAGGACCCCCACGGCGGAGCGGAGGGCCACCATGGCAGAGCAGAGGACCACCAGAGCCAGACAGACCACCACGGCGGAGCAGAAGGAACAGAAAACCCCCTTGGTG
>NW_015506208.1:58718-59245 GCF_001515645.1 Sinocyclocheilus grahami | reverse complement strand
TCCTTGGCCGGAACAGGACAGGCAGGGAGTTCATAGACGGCCTCCTTGGCCGGAACAGAACAGGCAGAGAGTTCATAGGCGGCCTCCTTGGCCGGAACAAGACAAGCAGAGAGTTCATAGACGGCCTCCTTGGCCGGAACAGGACAGGCAGCGGTTTCACAGACGGCCTCTATGGCCGTAACAGGGCAGGACAAGGATTCACAGACGGCCTCCTTAGCCAATTCAGGGCAAGACGAGAGTTCATCAGGGAGTACCACTGACACCTCTGGAGGTTCTGCAGCGGATGCCGCCACCTCTGGAGGTTCTACAGCCGTACAATCTGGAAACAGGGAAAGTTCATTAGTGTTTTCCTTAATAGGACAGGTACAAAGTTCAGCAATGGTTCCTTCGACCGTGACATGACAGGCTGAAAGTGTATTTCTGGGTGCCACCACCATCCTAGGAGCTGAAGCGAGCGCCGCTGCCTTTGGAGGTTTTGCAGCCTCAGCCACCACCTCTGGAGAAACTGCAGCAGGCACCATTGCTTC
>NW_015506208.1:28697-58708 GCF_001515645.1 Sinocyclocheilus grahami | reverse complement strand
CTGTGACTTGACTTGCCTCATGAAGATCAGCTTAGACTTGACTTGACTCATGAAGATCAGTTGTGACTTGATGGGTCTCCTGAGGATCAGCTGTGACTTGACTTGACCCATGACAATCAACTTTGACTTGACTTGACTCAGGAAGATCAGCGGTGACTAGACTAGGCTCATAATAATGAACAGTGACTTGACCTGACTCATAATAATGAACTGTGACTTGACTTGCCTCATGAAGATCAGCTTAGACTTGACTTGACTCATGAAGATCAGTTGTGACTTGATGGGTCTCCTGAGGATCAGCTGTGACTTGACTTGACCCATGACAATCAACTTTGACTTGACTTGACTCAGGAAGATCAGCGGTGACTAGACTAGGCTCATAATAATGAACAGTGACTTGACCTGACTCACGAGGAACAGCTGTGACTTGACTTGCCTCATGAAGATCAGCTGTAACTTGAGAGTCAATGAAAATGGGAAGGGTGACCTCTGATGGTTAGCCGAAGGAGTTCATGGACCGGATTCGTGACAATTATAATGCCTTAAGAATACCTTTATAATGTATTATAAATACAGGCTTCATAGAAAGTGTTACCTTTTTTTCAGCACACACAGAACAGACAGCTAGCAAATACCTACACAATTGTGTGTTGTTGTTTCACTTAAGCTGGCATGAAATGAAAATTCACCTTATCTATTTTCAAAATGCATGTTATATGTATTATTATAAATTATTATTTCAAGCATTTTTTATTTTTATTTATTTATTTTATTTTTGGGACCTCATCATTTTTAATAAAAATGTTATAACTGGATTTTCCAGTGAAATGGCAGACTTCTCTCTGATGACATATGCAAGAATTCAACCATTTAGTCCACTTAAACCCACCCCTGCAAGCTCACATTCATCTACCTCCACTTTTGAGTGAGATGTTGAGTTGTTTTTTAACCATAAAATGAAAGTCAGTAGGGTCAAGTATTGTTTTGGACTCCATTGACTTTCAATACATAGACAAAAACAACTGAAACATTCTTCAAAATACTTTTATAAACCTTTAAAGTAAGCATGACATTTCTAAATCTATTTTCTAAATGCATGTTATACATGTTTCTTTTTGTTGTTACTGTTGTTTCTTCTCTCTGGTGACAGATGCAGGACTAATTTAGTAATAATTTATTCCGCTTAATCCCCACTCCTTTCTTACAATCAACTACAAGCTTGCATTCAGATCTGCCCCTATCCAACCAATAACCCATGCATAGAACCAAGATCCTTCCCTACATTTTATCCTTGTGGGAGATGGATGTCACAATACAGAAGAAAAGCTCTGAGGCTACTTTTTCGCTAGCCCCAAACCCATTTCACATACTGTAACTCCAGCATCTTGCAAGCATTTGAATCCAGACCTTGTGAGAGCTTACGCAGCCACAAGGCATGCTGGGTAATGTCGGGTAATGCCACTAATGTTAGTTTGGTTAAAAATGGCTAACACAAAGTGGTTTACGTTGTTGGCATCCATGTTTCTTGCGGTGAAATGTTAAAATGTTGCTATGGCTATTTTAACAATGAGCAACAACTCTATTCTGTACAAACATGGAATGATATTTAGGAGATTTCTCACACCAATAAATTGCTCTATTGTCTCTCCCAAAACTACAGTATGCCTATAACTCATATGATTCATTTACTTCTGAAGCTCTTGCAGCATGTGCAGTGTTCATATTTTAATGTTAGTTTGTGTGGTTAAAGCAGAGCATGTATAGTCTTTCATTTGAAATGGGTGAGCCCAGAGAAAAATGCTTACATATTTTCGTTTAAACCACACTTCACTGTTATATTTTGCCATATAGCTGCAACGGAGCAAAACCAACTACCAAACTATTAGAGGGTTTGTTAACTGACAGAAAACCTAAAAGCTTTTGAAATAGTTTTTATTTGTTTGAATTGTAGAGACTGAAGGATACACTGCCTTCATTGAAATGTCAGGAAGCAGCCACACACTTCAAATGGACTCCGACATCTCTTCAAGGAGAGGTTTTCCGTGTCAGCACAATCTGATTGCTCACTCCACTTGATTCTGTGACTTCATTTCTAAGCTTAATAAGAACATGATGTTAATCCAGTGGCTTGATCGGGTTCGACGGCCCTTATTGATCACAAAAGTCCATAACGTCTGCCTTTTACGCTGACAAAGCTACCAAGCTATGCATTTACTCTCTTCCTCTCTGATATTCCAAAATGGACAATAAAAGTTTCCATCTTGTAGGATCAGGCTATTTTAATGGTCTAAAGCTATATGCATACAGTAATTCTCAATTAGCTGTAGACCAGTGACCTTAACCCCTAGTAAACATTCCATCATTGCACATGGCTGCCGATAACTGGTGGCTTACATCACCCATTAATGCCTATCCATCAATGTTGTTTATGCTGTCTCTTTACTCTTGGCGAGGACTCAATCTAATTAAACATTCAAATCTAGAAGCACCACGGTGCCAAATACATAAATATGTGCCTCACTCAGAGGGGTAACTGAAGTATTAGACATTTAGAATAATGAAATGTGACCATATATGCATTGGCACTAACAGCAGCCCCATTTGCCTAATTACACATTGAGGACATCATCGGATCCCTTGTAATAGACAATGGACCTTTTTCACATTTCCGGGGTTCTCAGCAGTAGAAGTCATCATAGTTGGGTAAACTTCTATAGCAGTGAATGGGGGACTACCACAAATAATTTTTTTTGCATTCTCTTTTGCTCAAATAGCAAATGAAAAAGTCCGTGATAGTGTTTTCATAACTTTAAAAAAAAGGGGTGGATAGAGAGAGACTGATAACAGCAGTCAGTAGAGAGAACAATGACAAATTTACCATCAGTAGTTAAGGTTTTTTTTTTTTTTGTTATTTAATGCAAAGGTAATATAATACAATGTATAGTGTTATAAATGTACATACTTTTTTTTTTTAATGAAGATACAAAAAACTTTGGAGAGGGGCTGGCTCCAGGCATGGACAGGGTTGGGCTAAGCCCACCCAAATGACAGGGTTGGGCTAAGCCCACCCAAATGACAGTCTTGCCCACCCATTCAGAATTGGATAACGATTGAGTTATTTTTTATGCAGTGATTAAAACCAATCTGAAGTGGACTGTATTTTAAGAAGTTTAAGATATAGTTGGAGACTGTCACGGTGCAGGGTGCCTTCTCGGCTTCCCCTGCGGTCTGTGTTGTCCTGTCATGTTCGGTAGCTCGTGGTCTGGGCAATCAGCGCTGATCTCGCAGCGGGGGTTCGCGGATCACAAGCTGACTCTCCCCCACCTGTCGCTCATTCCCCCACTCACTTATATGTCTCTGCCTGTCTGTCCTTTGTCGTGAGTAGATTGTTTTGTCCTTGCTCGTGTCTTTGTGTGACTTGTGTGTGCAAGCATCAGTGTCTGACCCTCTGTTCTCCTGTGCTCAAGGACTCGTAATACGGAGATCCGGCAGCTCGAGTGGTCCACAGTGTCTGCCGGCCAGCTCTGGAATCTCCGCTCACTTGAGCAGCAGTTAACTATTGTTTATGTTATTTTGTGTTTTGTGGCGAGAATAAAGACCCTCCTTTCTCACTACTCTGAATCTGAGTCCTCTCTCTATCCCAGACCCTGACAGAATCTACTCACCATAAATGGATTCAGCAGAGGAGACGGAGTTGCGCCGAGCCCTCCCGCAGCT
This sequence comes from Sinocyclocheilus grahami, assembly GCF_001515645.1. Lineage (NCBI taxonomy): Eukaryota > Metazoa > Chordata > Actinopteri > Cypriniformes > Cyprinidae > Sinocyclocheilus > Sinocyclocheilus grahami. The sequence continues at coordinate 54,991 of NW_015506208.1, read as the reverse complement.
GGGCTCTCTTCTGGGGCGACAACAGGAGGAACTTGCGGCTTCTCGTCGCGCTTACTCTGAGATTTCTCTCCAACTCAACCAGCTGGCAGAACGTCTGGACCAGCTGCAGGCCAGCTCTTCGGCAGCCCGGGCTGGCACACCCATGCCTGGCTCTGAAGGAGCCATTCCTCGCCACGCGGAACCGCAGCTTAATCCGCCTGCTCCATACTCGGGTGAGCCCAACTCATGTCGGTCATTCCTGTCCCAATGCTCACTGACTTTCACTCTCCAGCCTTCTTGTTTCCCCACGGAGCAATCCAGGGTAGCGTTCGTCATCACGCTCTTGGTGGGTCAAGCGAGAGAGTGGGGAACGGCCATGTGGGATAGCGAGCATGACTGCTGTTTGTCCTTTGAGGCATTCTCGAAGGAGTTGCGCAAGGTGTTCGATCGCTCGGCGCGGGGAATTGAGGCGGCACGAGCCCTGTCGCTGCTCTAGCAGGGACAGCAGTCCGTGTCCGGTTACTCAATTGAATTCTGCACGCTCGCCGCATCCTGCGGCTGGAATGAGAAGGCACTCTGGGATCACTTCCTCCACGGCCTGGCTGAGCATGTGAACGACGAGATCTATTCCCTTGAGCTGCCTTCTGGCTTGAATGGATTGGTCGATCTCGCCATTCGGGTCGACGACTGGATGGCTCTCCGTTCCTGGCACCGCAGAAGGGGAATTCCCCGCGAGCACGTCACTGGGGCGGAGTTAGTAGCGGCATGTGACACGCTGTCTTAACGCTGTCTCAACGCCTCATCCTCCCAGATGAGGAGCCCATGCAAGTCGGGAGAGCACGGCTGACCATAGGGGAGCGACGGCGTCGCCTGGCCAATCAGCTTTGTCTCTACTGCGGGGAGGCGTGCCATGTTGCAGCGGCGTGCCCTGTTGCGGGGCGATGCTTATCACGCAGGGGAGAGCGCATGGTGAGCGTCACTACTACTCAACTGCCATCTGGTGGCCGGTCAGAGTTTCAAGCTTCATTACAGTTTGGGGGAGCTGTCTTCCAAGTTTCCGCTTTAATCGACTCTGGAGCGGAGGGCGACTTCATGGATTCCAGATTGGCTACACATCTGGGGATTTCGTCCGTTGCCCTGGCCGAACCTATTTCTGCCAGGACCCTTTGTGGCACCCATCTCACTAATATTACCCACGTTACTAAGTTTGTTATGCTAACCTTGTCTGGTAATCATGCCGAGGAGATCCGATTCCTCCTTATTCATTCGCCCACCGCTCCAGTGGTGTTGAGTCACACCTGGTTGGTTAAATATAACCCCCATATTGATTGGGCTTGCGGGTCTATTTTGGCTTGGAGCCCTTTCTGTTTAGCTCAGTGTTTAGGTGCTGCATTTTCCCCAGTCTTGTCTTGTTCTGTGTTGCAGGAGGAGCCGGTGAGCCTGGCGGATGTACCAGAGGCTTACCATGACTTGAGAGTGGGTTTCAGTAACTCCCGAGCTTCATCTCTGCCTCCGCATCGCCCGTACGACTGTGCGATTGACCTGTTGCCTGGCACTTGTCCACCTAAGGGGCGCCTATACTCTCTGTCTGGTCCAGAGAGAGAGAGACCATGGAGAGGTATATACACGATTCTCTGGTAGCAGGCATTATCCGTCCCTCTTCCTCTCCAGCTGGGGCGGGGTTCTTCTTTGTGGAGAAGAAGGATGGTTCGCTGCGCCCCTGCATTGACTATCGGGGGTTGAATGACATCACGGTAAAGAATCGTTATCCTTTGCCGTTGATGTCATCGGCCTTCGAACTCTTGCAGGGGGCAACCATCTTTACGAAGTTGGACCTCCGCAGTGCTTCTCACTTGGTTCGGATTAGGGAGGGGGACGAATGGAAGACCGCCTTTAACACCCATACGGGGCATTTTGAGTATTTGGTTATGCCTTTCGGGCTTTCTAACTCACCGGCGGTCTTTCAGGCACTCGTCAACGACGTGCTCAGAGACATGGTCAATCAGTTTGTTTTTGTTTACATCGACGACATCCTGATCTTTTCCCAGAACGAGCGCGAGCATGTCCAGCACGTCAGGCGAGTGCTCCAGTGGCTGATGGAGAATCGTCTATTCGTCAAGTTGGAGAAGTGTGAGTTTCACGCACGGTCGGTTCCGTTCCTGGGATTTATTCTCTCGCCTGAAGGTATCCGAATGGATCTCGCCAAGGTAAAGGCTGTTGCTGATTGGCCCACCCCAGATAGTCGTAGAGCGGTCCAGCGTTTTTTGGAGTTTGCCAATTTTTACAGGCGGTTCATTTGGAACTTTAGCCAGGTCACCCTTCCTCTGACTGATCTCACGTCCACTAAGAAACAATTATGTTGGTCAGCGTAGGCCCAAACTGCGTTTGAGACCTTAAAGAGTCGATTTATTTCGGCTCCTATTTTAACCACCCCTGACCCGTCTCGTCAGTTCATTTTGGAGGTGGATGCGTCCGAGGTGGGGGTTGGGGCAGTTCTGTCTCAGAGATCAGCTTCAGACGAGAAAATACATCCCTGCGCTTTTCTTTCCCATCGTTTAACCCCCGCGTAACGGAACTACGACATCGGGAATAAGGAGTTACTAGCTGTCAAGCTGGCGCTGGAGGAGTGGCGCCACTGGTTAGAGGGAGCGGGTTTTCCGTTTATCGTTTGGACTGGCCACAAGAATCTGGAGTATATCCGCCAAGAGAATAAATTCCAGGCAGGCTCGCTGGGCATTATTTTTTGGACGTTTCAGGTTTACCATTTCTTATCGCCTGGGCTCTAAGAATGGTAAACCTGACGCGCTGTCGTGAATCTTTGAGGCTGAGCCTAGTCCCACCCTCCCCGTGGCTATTCTGCGTCCCGAACGGGTTGTGGCGGCGGTCACCTGGGGGGGGGAGTCCAAGGTCCGCACGGCGCTACGCAACGTTTCTGTTCCCGCGGGATGCCCAGAGGGTCTGCTCTTCGTGCCCGAGTCAGTCCGAACTAGCGTCCTACAGTGGGGCCACTCTTCTAGCCTAGCTTGCCACCCTGGAGCGACTTGCACTTGTAGGTTAATCAAGTAACGGTTTTGGTGGCCGTCTGTGTCGCGGGATGCTCGACGGTTTGTGATGGCCAGTCCGATTTGTGCTGCAGGTAAGGGCTCCAATCGACCCCCAGCAGGGCTACTCCAGCCGTTGTCGGTCCCTTCGCGGCCCTGGTCACACATAGCAATGGACTTTGTTACTGGCTTGCCTCCGTCTAGTGGCAAGTCAGTAGTTCTCACTGTGGTGGACAGGTTCTCAAAGGCAGCCCATTTTATTCCCCTCCCCAAATTGCCTTCAGCGAGGGAGACAGCGACGATTGTCTTAGATCACGTTTTTCGCATTCATGGCCTCCCGGTGAACGTGGTTTCTGACAGGGGTCCCCAGTTTGTGTCTAAGTTTTGGACAGGGTTCTGGGAGCGACTGCGAGCCTATCCTCCGGATATCACCCGCAGACTAAAGGTCAGGCCGAGCATGCCAACCAGGATTTGGAGAGGGTTCTGCGCTGTGTGGCGTCTGTTGAACCGTCATCTTGGAGTTCCAGGTTAACCATGGTCGAGTACGCACATAACTCCCTCCCGGTCTCGTCTACGGGTTTATCTCCCTTCCAGTGCTGTTTAGCCTACCAGCCACCATTATTCCTCTCCCAAGAATCCGATGCCGTTGTTCCTTCCGCGTATGCATTTATTCAGAGATGCCTCCTTACATGGAGGATCACCAGAGAAGCCCTCACTCGGACTGGCGAGAGGAACAAGGCGTCGGTGGACCGTCACCGTACTAAGCCCCCACTTTACGTGTGTGGTCAGAGAGTCTGGTTGTCCAGGTTAACCATGGTCGAGTACGCACATAACTCCCTCCCGGTCTCGTCTACGGGTTTATCTCCCTTCCAGTGCTGTTTAGCCTACCAGCCACCATTATTCCACTCCCAAGAATCCGATGCCGTTGTTCCTTCCGCGTATGCATTTATTCAGAGATGCCTCCTTACATGGAGGATCACCAGAGAAGCCCTCACTCGGACTGCTTTGGTCTTTGCGTCGTCGGTGGACCGTCACCGTACTAAGCCCCCACTTTACGTGTGTGGTCAGAGAGTCTGGTTGTCGTCTAAGGACATCAACTTCAGACTGCCCTCACGTAAACTGGGACCCAAATTTGTTGGACTGTTTATGATCACTAAGGTGCTCAGTCCGGTGTCGGTGCGACTCTAATTAACCCCGCAGCTTAAAAGGATCCACCCGGTTTTCCATGTTTCCAAAATCAAACCCGTCTTTCGCGCCCCCCTTCAGCCCTTGACCTCCACCCCTCCGCCTCCCAGGCTTATCGAGGGGTCGCCAGCCTATACTGTGTGGTGGCTCATTGATGTGAGGCGTAGGGGTAGAGGTCACCAATACCTGGTAGACTGGGAGGGGTATGGTCCGGAGGAGAGATGTTGGATTCCGGCTCACGGCATTCTGGATCGCGCTCTCATCGATCTGTTTCATCAGCGTCATGGTAGGTCCTCCTTATATGTCTCTGCCTGTCTGTCCTTCGTCGTGAGTAAGACAAGGCAAGGCAAGGCAAGTTTATTTGTATAGCACATTTCATACACAATGGTAATTCAAAGTGCTTTACATAAAATAAAATAAAAACAATAATCACAACAATAAAACAAGGAATTTAAAGAGTAGATTGTTTTGTCCTTGCTCTTGTCTTTGTGTGACTTGTGTGTGCAAGCATCAGTGTCTGACCCTCTGTTCTCCTGTGCTCAAGGACTCGTAATACGGAGATCCGGCAGCTCGAGTGATCCGCAGTGTCTGCCGGCCAGCTCTAGAATCTCCGCTCAATTGAGCAGCAGTTAACTATTGTTTATGTTATTTTGTGTTTTGTGGCGAGAATAAAGACCCTCCTTTCTCACTACTCTGCATCTGAGTCCTCGCTCTATCCCAGACCCTGACAGAGACTGCCCCAACAATAATAAAATAACACCAGAAAATTGCAGCATTATTCTTTTATTAGCTGAATGCAAGGCGTGCTGAATTCACGAGGCTTCAGTCTGTTGCAGAAAAGCAGAGGCTGACAACGAGTGAAAACGGGCAGAAATATTTGCGCGCTATCACGGGGAGTTTAATAGGCTACATGAATATGTGTCATATAGCCGACTGAAATTACCTGAGCAATTTTAATGTTCTAAAAAAACCTGCTCATTCAATAACGTGCATGGACGGGGCAAGAGCATATATGAGCATCTAAAATGCATGTAGGCTATACAGATCAGTTGAAAGTCTACCCATTTTGGATTGCTGTTAATGCTGAATGTAAGAATGAAACTGAAAGTAAAGAGCTTGTGCGGTGAAAGCTGCGTTCGTTGTAACAGTCGGCTGTAGAAACATAGCGTCCCCCGACATAAACGACCAGCAATATCCAGTAATGCAAACTATTTGAATTTTTTTTGTCAAATTCCACGGTTTTGAATGGAAAGCAGGTTTGCCATTTACACGATTCATGTAATTTATAATTGATTATGACGACAATAGCATTTTTCTGTTTTGCGTTTTCAACTGAAATTGAGTGCATATTGTAAAATAAAAATATTATTTGCAGGTCAGATTGATTACTTTACAAAAAATTGTATTCTTGTTCTTTTAGGCCTACTGTTCTTTTTTTCTTTAATTGATTCCCCTAAATCCATTTAAATCCTTTATTTATTTAGTTTCTTTAAATAAATACCATAGTGGTCTGGTCTTTATATTTTCCTCAAAACAATTGGTCCCTCCAATATTCTAGACATGATTACAGCCTTGTTTAGTTTAAATAAAAAAAGTTAGTTGAAAAGAGTCACTAGTGTAGAAACAATAATCCAGAGAAATAGAAGTTTTTTTTTTTTACTATTCAATAAAGAAAAAAAAAAGTTTATTTTGCTGTGAAAGTGCATGATATTCTAGGCTTCCCATGAAAGCTTTTTTCAGTGTACATACAATATAGTTAATATAACAATATGCACAATATAAATATCTTCTAGACCAGTGGTCGCCAACCCGTCGATCGCGGTAAATCTGTATCAATGTCCCAGCAGATCCCGAAAGAAAAACAGTAAAATAAGTACAAAAAAAGCATTACATTTATGGGGTTATATTAATGTATCACTGAAGGGAACTGTCTTGAGAAAAGTTTCGATGGCAATGGCATTTTCTTCTCCGTATAAAGCGCAACTCTTGTACAGCGGTAAACAAAGAAACGCTATATCGCGGTCGGTTCATAAGCAGTGTTGCCAAGTCCGCGGTTTTCCCGCGGAATTGGGCTACTTTAACACTGTTGCCGCGGGTTGTTGTTCATGTCCGCGGGTTAAAGCGACCCCAGTAACGTGATATTTAGTCCCTGGAATGTAAATTTTACTGGAAGATCCCCGCCGGAAAACGTGTATTTTACCCCCGGAATGCGATATTTACAGGGGAATACACCTCGAAACGCGACTGGACTAGTTTTATTGCGAAAACCTGGCAACCCTGTTCATTGGCACCACCTGCTGTCAGAGAGTGCGTCTCATTCAGACCTGCTGTTTTTGTTTCGTGCAGATGTTTTATGTAGCAAATAAATAAATAACACCTAAAGTCAGACCATTCTGTTTTTGTTTTAAATCCTGAAATGAATCTAAATCAAATCAAAAACAACTGCCCGTGCAGATCATGATTAAAATGCAGTGGTTGCCTCTAATTTCAAATGGCTAGATATTTTGGTTTAAAGCCAGTTTGTTTGTTATAAAGCACATAGCCAATAAATACATTTGCTTAAAAATCAGTATCAGTATCCAAATCCAATTTCCTAGTAAAAAAAAAGAAAGAAAGAAAGAAAAGAAAATCTGAATTCTGAATCAGCTATGATCGGCGCATCACTAATTAAAATACTAAGTAAAGGCTTCAAATTTGAAGTACATTCTTGGATGTCTTTTTCTATCAATTCTTCAATAGGTAGATCTTGTCTTTCATAAAGGCCGAGGTCAGGGATCTTGGGCCTAAAAAGGTTGGTGACCACTGTTCTAGACTATGCGATGATATGACCACTAAAAAATGCCCACCCAGGATATCTGCCAGCCCACCCTTCTATAGCCGTCAAGAACCGGGCCTGGAAAGGATTTGCGATGCTGATGACCCTTGAAATGTGTCATCACAGTCTTGTGAAAAAATGTCCATACATTAACAACAGTCTTAATCAGTCAAATGATATGTTTTACTTTCTGTTTACAAAGAGTGGGTCAAATGTCAATAATAAACAATGTAGTAATGGATTATTGTATGGTAAAGCTATGATAAATACCTTCAACCAATATTTGTTCTTTTTGATTATCTGCATAAACTCTACTTAGGCAGTAAGAAACTGTATGACTGGCATGAAAAGTAATCAATCACATTTCCTTTATTCTTATGTGTAATTTAGGGACAGATTTATGTGAAATCGTTTATTTTTACAACAATAGACTGACATGGAAAAAAAAAACCTAATGATTTTTTACTTTTTTTTTAGACATTTTAGACACCAGCAAAATTTCAGAATTCTAGATATCACAGTAAAAACTAATAGTAGAATAACTAATATGAGTAAAAATTAGTGATGGGCAACGATTACATTTTTATTTTTTAATCGCGATTAATCACATGACTGTCTGTTACGATTGACCTATCCTATCACGATTAATCGCATTGTTATGCACAACATTCAATAATGCATTCAAAAGTAGTGTATTTTGCACTTTTTTCATTTAAAGGTACTGCTACATGAACAAAAGTGCTATAATATTTGATTTGCAAACACTTTAAACAAATAAGGTGCTTTTTTACAGCAGCATTAATTTTTCAAAGTAGCAGTTAAAATTGTTCTTGTAAATCTCAACATAACATTAATGGAATCAAATTAATGCGGGTGCGGGCAGGTAGATACTCGTGTATGCGGGATGCGGGATAATAAGTGTGTACTCACACTAGGCAATCTTAACCATGCCAGAGCACGTTTGACCCCCAAAGCCCGGTTCGTTTGACTAGTGTGATCCCTCCGTGCTTGGGCACGTGTAGTGTAGTGTAGCTAACCGCGCTGGAGTGTGGAACATATGATACCTGCAGCATGATTTCGTAAACATTTCTAAGTGGCAAGAGTGATAGATCTGTAAAACAAGATATCTTGTTATATAATAAAATAATTGTCCGCGTTAATCAATTAATGCGTTAACACGATAATAGCATGTTAACTTGTCCAGCTCTTGTAAAAATAAATAAATAAATAAATACATAATAGTGAATAAAAGTAAACATTAAGAACACTTGCAAGAAACAAAGATACAAAAACAAAGATAAAAATAAAATAAATACTAAATAAATAAAGTTTTTCCAGATACAGTACATCTAGTAATATTCATATAAGAAATTCTTCAGAAATTTATAAAAGTAATCACATAAAATATGACTACATAGTCTTCACCATATGAATTAAATACACATTTATAACAGATGTTATTCACAGAAGAAGTTTAAGTTATTTTCCATTTTTCTTTTGTTGTCTGGTTAAGGACACAGACAGCAGCAGGTGTATAAGACTGCTGTCACTTTAAGACCTAATCCACAGATCCGACATATTAACACAAATTAAATAAATGTTTTCCCCAACTGTTTCCCTGGCTGTATTAACATGAATACTCACCAAGAAGAGAAAGCTGTGTTAGTCAATCAGATTTGACTCTTTGTGTGCATCACACATGTGTGCAATAGACTTGCATTTCCACTTCACCCAATTGTTTTCCGATACAAACCTTACAGTATTATAGCTAATACAACTGGTGCCAGAATGGCAATGTAAAATTTTATCATAATTTATAAAGTCCCCTGATTCAAGCTTGTTCATGTGAAGTACTTTGTCTTTTGATGGTGGCCATGCTCTCCACCAGTTTTTCATGGCTTCAGAGCTAAATCAATTTGACACCAAACATTTTAGTCAACAAGACATTTTGGAGACGTTAAAGTGCTTTTTGGCAACACATCAAATACCAAAAATGTATTAGTTCGGCTGCATTACCTTAAGCCATCCTCACGTGCCCATTCCTCATCTCAAGTGCTGCTGATTTGTGTAAATATGAATGAATTATGTGTGACACGTATTAACACCTGAGGGATCATTATACAATAAATCACACAGATGGGTGGAAATAAACTGTACAGCCACACACTGGGACAGACACATTCAAATGCTGCTCATAAGCAGCAAGTAGAAAGTGCATTTACCATTGAAAACACATGGTGCTGAAGACCATTTCAGGTCCTCCTTGACAAACAGACAAACAGATATCAAACACAAAACCAAAGTTAAGGATGGCAGCAGCCAGGACAGAACATCTGAGAACTGTGGTGGAATAAAAATGTGCCTTAGAAACTCAGAAATGATGGACAACCACAAAATTAAATAAAAGTGGCAAAAACAAAAACTGACCAGTTTAAAATGAGAATTTGATGTCACAATTTGCTTCTTGCTGCATTAATTCCATTATTCTGATTGAAAGATTCTGAGAACGCAAAACATTTGTTATAATGTAATGCATAGTAATTACATTCACTCAGACGTGTGTACTCGCTTTAAACAGAGAGTTGATTTATTTCTCCATTACAATGTTATTTATAGCGACTAGCTCAAAACCAGCACTTCAATCTGAAGAATAAATTGTTTCTACACAGTGAGCCTGTAAAAGGACTGCTGACCCTCTTGTGTTTGCACTGTTGATGCAGTGCACTTCCTCTAAAGCAATTTGTTTATTGAGAAAAAACACTGAGAAAAAAATGGAAAACAAACGGAGGAGAAGACACGGAAGTTACTGTTTGGGTCGGTCCTTCTGTCACACTTCTCGGGAGGCAAGGAGCGAGGAACGAGGAAACACGGAGATAACTTCAATTCACAGTCTTTAATGATCACATGGCATTAATGCGCAATAAACACTGGGTGATTGGGAAAACACAGGTGCAAGGAATGACTAATTAAAGGGAACACAGCACACCTGGGGAGGGAAAACACAACACAAACCCCGAGGTCCGAGGCGGAGTTATGTCCCGCCATAGTCAGCTCACCCTCAGCCATGATGCAGGGGGCGGAGCTCCTCTCCGCGCTCACACCGTCCATGGCTTGCTCCCTCGTGGTGGGCACTGTCGCCGGCTCTCGCACCTGGTCTGACGGGTTGGGCTCAACTTCCGAGGCGATCCTCTGCACAGTCGCTTGGCTTCGTTCTGGCTCGCGGATCGCGGCAGGAAATGGCTCTCCGTCATCGGTGGGCTCAGGCTGATGCTCCGTACCGCGGGGAGATGGTTTCAGTTAATGTTTGTCGGTCCTCGAACGTAATTCCATGTGTTCCTGTGTCTCCTACGGTCCCCATGTGATTCAAAGACTGTGAATTGAAGTTATCTCCGTGTTTCCTCGTTCCTCGCTCCTTGCCTCCCGAGAAGTGTGACATAAACATAGCCTAAAAGATGTGGAAACTGAAAACTATTTGATCTTAATTAAAACTATTTGCACTGATTTCTTGTGTTGGTTATATTTTGTTCCTTTGTGCTTTTTTGTTCCTTTGTGCAGTGGCTCAGGACACAAGTCTATGTAAAAATGTCTGATACTGAGATACTGGGAAAGTTGGCTTCAGGACACAAACTGCTCTACTCAGGGTCGCCAAATGAAGATGATAACTACAGAAATGGAGTCACACTCATGCTGACCAAGAAAGCAAGCAGAAGCCTGTTAGGATAGAAACCCATCAGCGAGGGGATTCTTAAAGCTCAATTCCGTGCTACGTTCCAAAGGTGACCATTGTTCAGTACTATGCACTAACAAATGCTGCAGACCAAAAGACTAATGGCAGCTTTTATGAGCAGCTGCAGAATATGCTGGATGAGACACCAAAAAGGGACATTGTCATCATACTTGGTGACTTCAACGCAAAAAGACGGAACACAGGCAGAGAGCTCATCATGGGCACAGAAGGCCTAGGAAACAAAAATGAGAATGGAGAGCTGCTTGTTGACTTCTGCGGATTAGTGATTAGAATAACTCCACTCTAGTGATTAGTCTTTTCACACTACAAGATCCACAAGGCAACATAGATCTCTCCATATGCAAGAGCAGAGGACCATATTGATCACCCTCTAGGACATCAGGGCATACATAGTTGCCAATGTTGGATCTGGCCAGGAGATTATGCAGTTTGTGGAAGAAGATACTAAATTAATGAGTCTTTCTTACAGAGGCAGATGAGATTAGGTAGCAGAACCGGAGGATGAAGCACACACCTCAGTATGGAACAGCGCTGGAGCAGAGGACAGATAAGTATCACTTGGAAACACACTCCTGGACCACTTAAGATTAGCACATGGAAAATCATTTGGAAACAAAAGGAGCAGGAGATTGCTGAAAAGGGTCTGCGTCCTTGTCTATGTCATTGAGTGAACTGAGGTATGTGCTTGTATGAGGTGAGTAATGAGATAGATGCCGGTGATTAGAACTCTGGTTTCTGGGATCACTGAGTGGTGGTGGTGGTGAGACTGGTGAACCTGTGACAGTTCTTTAAAGTCTACATTAAATTGTAACGGAACAAAACATTATTTTACCCTGTAAACATAACTGATTAAAATTTTGGTTTTAAGAGTAAAAATATTAAAGGGGTCATATGATGCGATCAGGACTGTTTCCTGATCTTGGAAGAGTAGACTACAATGCCGGCTGTTCTGACTCACAAACTGTAAGTACTTTTTTTTATATTTAAAGAATTTGCCACTGACGATTCAAACGCGAGTTTTGAGCAGTGTAGAGTAGCACTTGTGGTTTGTCATTTCTCCGATCAAAAATGCAGACATGGTTTTATGTTTATGCGGCGCGATGCAATGCAACGCGTAAAAAGACAGTATAAGTCATTATAATCCGTAATTATGTCCTCACTGGATGCAACAAATACCTCGTTTATAATGGGTTTTAATGTTTTTTTCTCGTCACAAGGCATCACAATATGGTAAGGGGGGTAACATTTTGTCACACACTTGAGGTATTCTCAGGGTCGCCAAATGAAGATGATAACTACAGAAATGGAGTCACACTCATGCTGACCAAGAAAGCAAGCAGAAGCCTGTTAGGATAGAAACCCATCAGCGAGGGGATTCTTAAAGCTCAATTCCGTGCTACGTTCCAAAGGTGACCATTGTTCAGTACTATGCACTAACAAATGCTGCAGACCAAAAGACTAATGGCAGCTTTTATGAGCAGCTGCAGAATATGCTGGATGAGACACCAAAAAGGGACATTGTCATCATACTTGGTGACTTCAACGCAAAAAGACGGAACACAGGCAGAGAGCTCATCATGGGCACAGAAGGCCTAGGAAACAAAAATGAGAATGGAGAGCTGCTTGTTGACTTCTGCGGATTAGTGATTAGAATAACTCCACTCTAGTGATTAGTCTTTTCACACTACAAGATCCACAAGGCAACATAGATCTCTCCATATGCAAGAGCAGAGGACCATATTGATCACCCTCTAGGACATCAGGGCATACATAGTTGCCAATGTTGGATCTGGCCAGGAGATTATGCAGTTTGTGGAAGAAGATACTAAATTAATGAGTCTTTCTTACAGAGGCAGATGAGATTAGGTAGCAGAACCGGAGGATGAAGCACACACCTCAGTATGGAACAGCGCTGGAGCAGAGGACAGATAAGTATCACTTGGAAACACACTCCTGGACCACTTAAGATTAGCACATGGAAAATCATTTGGAAACAAAAGGAGCAGGAGATTGCTGAAAAGGGTCTGCGTCCTTGTCTATGTCATTGAGTGAACTGAGGTATGTGCTTGTATGAGGTGAGTAATGAGATAGATGCCGGTGATTAGAACTCTGGTTTCTGGGATCACTGAGTGGTGGTGGTGGTGAGACTGGTGAACCTGTGACAGTTCTTTAAAGTCTACATTAAATTGTAACGGAACAAAACATTATTTTACCCTGTAAACATAACTGATTAAAATTTTGGTTTTAAGAGTAAAAATATTAAAGGGGTCATATGATGCGATCAGGACTGTTTCCTGATCTTGGAAGAGTAGACTACAATGCCGGCTGTTCTGACTCACAAACTGTAAGTACTTTTTTTTATATTTAAAGAATTTGCCACTGACGATTCAAACGCGAGTTTTGAGCAGTGTAGAGTAGCACTTGTGGTTTGTCATTTCTCCGATCAAAAATGCAGACATGGTTTTATGTTTATGCGGCGCGATGCAATGCAACGCGTAAAAAGACAGTATAAGTCATTATAATCCGTAATTATGTCCTCACTGGATGCAACAAATACCTCGTTTATAATGGGTTTTAATGTTTTTTTCTCGTCACAAGGCATCACAATATGGTAAGGGGGGTAACATTTTGTCACACACTTGAGGTATTCGGCCAATCACAACACATTAAATAGCTGGCCAATCAGAGCACACCTTGCTTTTCAGACCGATGAGCTTTGTAGAAATCGATTCGTTTCAGAAAGGCGGGGCATAGAGGAGAAACAATAATGTAGAGTATGTGGAAAATAATGTTTTTTGAACCTTAAACCGCATAAACACATTTCATTACACCAAATACACAAAATAATGTTCTTATTCAACATCATATGACCCCTTTAAGTAAAGTACAGATTCCCCCCCAAAAAAGTATAGTAGTGAAGTACTATTACTCAAATAATTTTCCAATGGTCTAAAATAAACACATTTCCCTAAACAGATTGTACAGTTTTCTTGATTTCATACAAATGACAAATCACATACATGATTTGCTCAAAGCTCTACAGTACACTACAGTTTTCAAAGATTCAATTCTAGCTTTCACAAGAGGGAAAATTAATACCACCACACAAACACAATGAAATTTAGTGGGGTCCATTGTGTTTGTTGTGAACTGATTTTCATTTTGAATCATTTTGGGTGAATTCCTCCAGAAACTGTGTGTAAAATCATATTTCCAATTGTTTGGTGAGGTAAGATGAAAATAAGTAGCATGCGTATGAAATATCTAATTATAAAGATGTCTCTTTGGGAAAAATGTGAGAGTAACGTGTAATTCATTTGATGGAGTACATCACAGTAATACACCATGCGTCAATTATCATCTGAATACAATTTTAACAAAGCCACACTTACTGTGTTTCAAAGGATTTTAATATTCCCTGCCCTTTGCCAATATCTGAAAAGATTCATCCATCCATCCAAAAAAACCCCCAAAAAAACAATACAGCTTGTTTGACAGGATATGACAAGTTGATACGGTAATTGGGATCCATCCTTAACTGGTCCCGCAGTTATTCGGTCATGCTTGACTTGTGTAGTTAACTAATGTAATTTTCAGAAAAGAGGGCCACAGGAATTCTCTGCTTCCTCCAGCTGCTTGATGTGTAATTACTGTAAGTTTTACAGGTATATCTCATGCTGAGGGGACCTGTCAAGTCAAGTCAAGTCAAGTTTATTTGTACAGCGCTTTTCACGATACAAATCATTGCAAAGCAACTTTACAGCAAATTAAGTTTCTACAATATTTAGTGGTAGCTTATCAGTGGTGACTGTCAGTTAATGTACATATGGCAGAAATGTACGGAAAAATCAATTTAAGACGTAATAAAACAGACGATGAACACTATTAACAGCTATTATTATATGATGCAATCAAACTTATAGCAAAATGTGGTAGTTCTGTATGTTGTTTCAGGGTTGGCATCATCTGAGGTCCTCTGAGGGGTTGCATCATCTCTTCTCAGGTGTTCTGGATACAGACTGAAGCTTGTGTAAATCCTAGTTACAAAAAACAGAGAAACAAATAGAGACATAATTAGCGTAGCTGCTGTTCCAACAGCGCTGCTTTTAGGGAGTGCTGAGCACGGCAGTACAGGAGTGTCATGAGGAAGATAAAGACATTGTGTATGGTTTTATGACACTGTTTGGTTTCCTGCCAAGAGATTATGCAGAGAAAAGTTCCAAAATCATGATCATCGATCAAATCTGCTTTGTCAAATACATATGCGTGACTGTGTCAGCTGCAGGGCTTATATATTTAGAGAGGGGAGGAAGGATAACTCCAGGTTTTGAAATGATTTCCATGAATTTAAATATTGATCTGCTCCAGTAGCTGGTGTTATCTAGAACAGCAATGTGACAGTCAGGCATGCCAAGCTCAAGTTTCCACAGTCTGTGTTCATTTAAGCTTAAAATATTCACAACTAAACACAGTCTGTTTGATCGGCCATGGTTCCAGTGCCATTTTATATAATCACAGCTCAACTGCATTATTCCAAGGTAATGAAAAAATTCTAAAAAAGGTACTGAAATGATCCCATCAGAATGTGCTGTCATATGCATATTTTTCTTTAATGAAAAGCTCTTCCTGTCACAGTAATCATGAATCAAAATGTAATTAGCTTCACAGAGGTTGCTTTAAACTGAATCCAATATTTTTATTTATTATTATTGTCCATTTGTTTAGCATAAATATATGGACTATAACACCCACATAATTTGATGTCATTTAATTAAAATGTACAATATGCATATTTAAACATTTATATTTACAATAATATGCAGTTTAGCTAAAAAAAATACATGGACTAAGCAGCTGAATGTTCATACTGTGTCTTGTTCATTGTTAGAACATTCCAATTAAAAACTGAAATAAAAAAAAAACACAATAAACAGTCTATTCTGTGATTTGTGCCCAACTGTTCTACTCAGTAAACAATCCAAAGTAATGCTCTTTTTTCTCATACACACAATTGCATGAATCTCAGGGTCGGTCATTCAAATAGATTAAACTTAAGAATATATAAAGTGTGGAGTCCTTCAATGTTTTTAAGGGTACATGAGTGGAAATCTGTCTGCAAAATGGAAAACATAGTCATGTGTGTGTCATCAAACAACATTTTAGGTTAAAATATGAAAATATAAGGCAAATACTTTTCTGCAAATCAACTTTCTAAAAGTATTTCAGGTAAATAGTCATTTACTTACAGCAGACTTTGAATGAAAAACCTTTGTAAGTAAAGTCAAACTGGCCTGAAAACATAGTAAGACTTAAATGAAATATTTTAAATGTGTATTTTGTCCACAGTACAAAATTTTCTGTGGGTGACTTCAGTGCCAGTAGAATATAAAGGCATCACAGTCTTATTTAGGTCGGTGAGCATAAATCTGTACTGTGATGTTTTTATTTTATTTTTATTTTTTTTTAATAATATTTTATCTTTGATGTTTGTGTTATTATTGGATGGAGGTGAGCAGCAACCATCCACATTTGTGCTTCTGAGAGTGTGGAGGTGCTATAAGCCCCTTACAGTGCTGCTAATAACAGACATTCAAACATATTTCAAGCTAAATTCTTATGTAAATATAGTACCATGAAATCATAGCTTCTTTGGCTCTTCATATCATCTTATCTCAAAAAGGCAATGAACAAACTGTACACAAGTGGTGGTTAGCAGTTTTCAAGAATGAGGAAAACAGATGTCTATTATGAATGGCAAATTGTGTCCAAAGATCAAATTTTTTTTTCTTTTATTCATTTTTGTGTCTGCAGTCTTGCTAAAAGCTGTCTCAAAATACTTTAGCATTTACACTCACACACACACACACACACACACACACACACATATATATATATGTATATATCGCAAATGGCAATACTCAAGAATCAAGATTGTGAACAACCAAACAGACTTTTTTTGCTACTTATTTGCTGGTAACAAAAATAATATATACAATTCAAATTATTATGAATTATATGGGTTTTTAACAAATTGTAGTTGTATAAAAACTATATTTTTGCGAGTGAACACAAAGTTTCTCAGGGGAGCGCAAAAATAAAAACTATATTTTTGCGAGTGAACACAAAGTTTCTCAGGGGAGCGCAAAAATATTTAAAAATCATTTTTGAGACTTTTTAGGCATTAGCCATCCTTCTAAAATATATATATATTGAATAGCAGGGTCACTGATACTGCTACTAAATGGGCATTGTGATAAAAAATAATATACTTAGGCTCTATGGGATTGTCTCAAATTGTTCTATACAAAGGCAATTAGCAGAGTATACAAACACATTAGTGAGTGAAGCACAGAAATTGCATTTACAACGGTGTATTTTTATACTGGCAGAAAAAAAAAACCTTATTAAACACACTAATATGTTGTGATTGTTCATCTATAATTGCTGGTTTACAGGTACCAGAATTATAATAAGCATGTTGATTTTAAAGGTTTAGCCTTTGCTAGAGGCTATTGCAAAGCACATTTGTATCTATAAACAGCACTTAGAGAGGGTATAGGAGATGGCAATTGATTACCGGTGGACGTTCCAGCAGGGCACTTTTGTAAGAGCTGACAAAAAATCTTCATTCCAAATTGTCTGCAAATATTTATGAAATTCCTCTGTCTCTTTAACATCATTAAAGGCTGAAATAATGCATGTATACGTCTAATGCATGAAATAGAATACACAGCTCACTGCTGAGTAGGGTAAAATTTTAAATTTTTAACTATTGCTCAAATGATTATCTAAAGCAAAATCTTTTGTTTTAGAGCTGTAGCTGTTCTGGGGCTTAGAGCAATTAATGACTCATAATCTCACATGATTTGTTTGCAAAATAAATGATTTAGCCCTGCATAATATTTCCCAAAAGCAACTGATCTTTTAAAAAGTTGCTTTGACACTGTGGAGTTGATGAGGAAATTCGCAAAGAGAAGAGATGGTTTAGAGGCTCACCTCTTTAAGCACTGTGAAAGCACTTCTCAGAAGTATGTGACTGTGGCGTAGTCTGCAGGATCCTCAGAATATTCAGCGGAGGCATGAAATTCTGTATTGGTTTTTGTAAGACTTTGTGTCTGTCTGTCTTACCTTTTTCTTTAGTTTTTTTTCTTTAGGCATAAAGCAGCAGCATGTGCTCTGGAGACTGCAGTTTCTGATTCGGCTCCCTTAATGGTTAATTGTTTGTATTAGAAGATATAATGGATGGAGAATTACAGGAACTCAAAGAGCTGGTGGCTCAACTTAGAGCTGACAATGAGAGGTTGCGCCAGGAAAGGGCATCACAAGAGGCTAGTGTTGCTGGGCCTAGTGCTCCTGCCATGGTGGATGTATCTGTATCTAGGTTTGTGTTCGTGCCAAGAGATAGGAGGCATCCAAAGTTCAGTGGAAAGTCTGGGGTGAGTATTAATGAATGGGTTGAGGAAGCTAGAGCATGTATGCAGGCTCGTTATTTATCCCCTGCAGATCAGGCCTTCTTTATTTTTGATCATTTAGAAGGAGAGGCGCGAGAAGAGATATGATATCGGTCACAAGAGGTGTGTGGAGATCCTGAGAAAATTATTAAAGCACTGCGTGAGTTATATGGATGTTCATTGTCGTATGTAGCTCTGCAGGAAGCTTTCTTTTCCCGGAAGCAGCAAAAGGGGGAAACGCTTTTGGAGTTTTCCCTCACCTTGATGGGCCTCCTGGAGAGGGTTAAGCAACAGTCGCTGAATGTTATGGTAAACGCTGAAACGGTACTTTGAGATCAATTCATTAAACATGTTAATGATTGCACATTGAGACGGGAGCTTAAACAGCTGGTGCATCGACGACCAGATTCCACATTGTTAGAGGTTCGGAGTGAAGCCCTTTGATGGGAGCAGGAAGGGATGCTGGGGGGGTGTGAGGGCCCGAAGTTTATCTGTTCTTTTAGCACATGGCATCCAGTATGCCGTCCAGGGGGATTCGCGGGTGGGGGCTCGTAGCTCGCCTCAGATGTCTGAATTGGGTGAGTTGAAAGAAATTCTGAGAGCGCAGCAAAAGCAAATAAATCAGCTTACGCAAAACTTTGCTCGATGGCAAGGTTCAGACATGTGTAGTCGTGCGCCTCGTAGTGGTCCTGTAATTTGTAGGTGTCAAAAGCCAGGTCATTTTGTGAGGGAGTGTGATGGGGAGCAGGTTCCCCAACGCACTCAGTATTCCACTGTTGGGGTTAGGCAGACCTCTACTTCTGCGCAACCGGAAAACTAGTGCCCACCAGGCTGCAGAGCCACAGCTCGGTTGGGGATCTTATTGGCTCTGTTTTGTCAAATGATCCTGTGCCAGACTCCTGTTTGATGTCCTCCTGTCCTCATCTTGTTGTGTCAATGGGTGGAGTGCCGGAGCCCTGCTTAGTTGATACAGGCTATATGGTCTCCACCGTTACAGAAAGCTGCTTTTTGCAGCATTTTGAACCATGGGGTCAGGTCAGTGGTTACAGCTACGTGCCGCCAATGGTCTATCCATTCCCTATCTTAATTATTTTGAGTTGGATATTAAGCTCTGTGGCCAAGTTGTTTCAAATGGTTTCAAATTGCTGAAATATTCTACTGGAACTGTACTGTTTGAGCCCCCTGAGTCCAGTTTGCCTGCTGGGTTGCTGGCTTTTCCAGCAGTAATTCAGGTAAGCCAAGGGACTGCTTTTATACCTGTGGCTAATGTTGGCATGACTGTTGTCATACTTTATCCTCGTTCCATGATTGGTTCGTTAAGCAGTGTTTATGTGGTGAGTTTGCCCACAGGTGTTACTGAGGTTCAGCCTGTTGTGGCTGTTGTTGGTGCTCAGAATGCGGAGGTGGGATCCACCATCCAGGAGCAGGTCGAGGCAGTGGACCTGTCAAGTTTATCAGAGGTTGAGCAGAGTCAGGTAAGTGCTTTACTGTATAAATTTCAGTCGGTGTTCTCTACCTGGGAGGGAGACTTGGGGTGTACATATTTGATTTCCCACGATATCCCCTTGGTAGATAAAACTCTGGTTCGGCAGCGTTTTCGGCGAATACCCCCATCGGAGTATGAAGTGGTGAAGGCCCATATAAATCAGTTACTGGAGGCTGAGATCATCCGGGAAAGCTGTAGCCCATATGCCTCGCCAATTGTGTTGGTTAAAAAGAAAGACGGTAGTCTGCGCATGTGCATCGACTACCGTCAGTTTAATGCCAAAACTAGGAAAGATGCATTTCCCCTGCCCCGGATTGATGAGTCCTTAGACTCCCTGAGTGGCGCTTGTTGGTTCTCGACCCTTGATCTGGCCAGTGGGTATAATCAGGTTCCAGTCACAGAGAAAGATTGCTTTATGACAGCCTTTTGTACACCTTTCGGTCTCTTTGAGTGGAACCATATGCCCTTTGGCCTGTGTAATGCCCCAGGTACCTTTCAGAGGTTAATGGAGAGGTTGTTCGGGGACCAACAGTGCCAATCTTTACTTTTATACCTGGATGATGTGGTGAAAGTTTCTACATCTGTAGCTCAACATTTGTAACGTCTAGAGGTAGTCTTAAGTCGCTTAGAACATGAAGGACTTAAGGTAAAGTTAAGCAAGTGTGCGTTTTTCAAAAAGGAAGTGAAGTATTTGGGTCATGTCATATCGGCTGAGGGGGTATCCACCGACCCTACAAAGATTGAGGCTGTGGCTGAATTAGGTTTGTGTTCGTGCCAAGAGATAGGAGGCATCCAAAGTTCAGTGGAAAGTCTGGGGTGAGTATTAATGAATGGGTTGAGGAAGCTAGAGCATGTATGCAGGCTCGTTATTTATCCCCTGCAGATCAGGCCTTCTTTATTTTTGATCATTTAGAAGGAGAGGCGCGAGAAGAGATATGATATCGGTCACAAGAGGTGTGTGGAGATCCTGAGAAAATTATTAAAGCACTGCGTGAGTTATATGGATGTTCATTGTCGTATGTAGCTCTGCAGGAAGCTTTCTTTTCCCGGAAGCAGCAAAAGGGGGAAACGCTTTTGGAGTTTTCCCTCACCTTGATGGGCCTCCTGGAGAGGGTTAAGCAACAGTCGCTGAATGTTATGGTAAACGCTGAAACGGTACTTTGAGATCAATTCATTAAACATGTTAATGATTGCACATTGAGACGGGAGCTTAAACAGCTGGTGCATCGACGACCAGATTCCACATTGTTAGAGGTTCGGAGTGAAGCCCTTTGATGGGAGCAGGAAGGGATGCTGGGGGGGTGTGAGGGCCCGAAGTTTATCTATTCTTTTAGCACATGGCATCCAGTATGCCGTCCAGGGGGATTCGCGGGTGGGGGCTCGTAGCTCGCCTCAGATGTCTGAATTGGGTGAGTTGAAAGAAATTCTGAGAGCGCAGCAAAAGCAAATAAATCAGCTTACGCAAAACTTTGCTCGATGGCAAGGTTCAGACATGTGTAGTCGTGCGCCTCGTAGTGGTCCTGTAATTTGTAGGTGTCAAAAGCCAGGTCATTTTGTGAGGGAGTGTGATGGGGAGCAGGTTCCCCAACGCACTCAGTATTCCACTGTTGGGGTTAGGCAGACCTCTACCTCTGCGCAACCGGAAAACTAGTGCCCACCAGGCTGCAGAGCCACAGCTCGGTTGGGGATCTTATTGGCTCTGTTTTGTCAAATGATCCTGTGCCAGACTCCTGTTTGATGTCCTCCTGTCCTCATCTTGTTGTGTCAATGGGTGGAGTGCCGGAGCCCTGCTTAGTTGATACAGGCTATATGGTCTCCACCGTTACAGAAAGCTGCTTTTTGCAGCATTTTGAACCATGGGGTCAGGTCAGTGGTTACAGCTACGTGCCGCCAATGGTCTATCCATTCCCTATCTTAATTATTTTGAGTTGGATATTAAGCTCTGTGGCCAAGTTGTTTCAAATTGTTTCAAATTGCTGAAATATTCTACTGGAACTGTACTGTTTGAGCCCCCTGAGTCCGGTTTGCCTGCTGGGTTGCTGGCTTTTCCAGCAGTAATTCAGGTAAGCCAAGGGACTGCTTTTATACCTGTGGCTAATGTTGGCATGACTGTTGTCATACTTTATCCTCGTTCCATGATTGGTTCGTTAAGCAGTGTTTATGTGGTGAGTTTGCCCACAGGTGTTACTGAGGTTCAGCCTGTTGTGGCTGTTGTTGGTGCTCAGAATGCGGAGGTGGGATCCACCATCCAGGAGCAGGTCGAGGCAGTGGACCTGTCAAGTTTATCAGAGGTTGAGCAGAGTCAGGTAAGTGCTTTACTGTATAAGTTTCAGTCGGTGTTCTCTACCTGGGAGGGAGACTTGGGGTGTACAAATTTGATTTCCCACGATATCCCCTTGGTAGATGAAACTCTGGTTCGGCAGCGTTTTCGGCGAATACCCCCATCGGAGTATGAAGTGGTGAAGGCCCATATAAATCAGTTACTGGAGGCTGAGATCATCCGGGAAAGCTGTAGCCCATATGCCTCGCCAATTGTGTTGGTTAAAAAGAAAGACGGTAGTCTGCGCATGTGCATCGACTACCGTCAGTTTAATGCCAAAACTAGGAAAGATGCATTTCCCCTGCCCCGGATTGATGAGTCCTTAGACTCCCTGAGTGGCGCTTGTTGGTTCTCGACCCTTGATCTGGCCAGTGGGTATAATCAGGTTCCAGTCACAGAGAAAGATTGCTTTATGACAGCCTTTTGTACACCTTTCAGTCTCTTTGAGTGGAACCATATGCCCTTTGGCCTGTGTAATGCCCCAGGTACCTTTCAGAGGTTAATGGAGAGGTTGTTCGGGGACCAACAGTGCCAATCTTTACTTTTATACCTGGAAGATGTGGTGAAAGTTTCTACATCTGTAGCTCAACATTTGTAATGTCTAGAGGTAGTCTTAAGTCGCTTAGAACATGAAGGACTTAAGGTAAAGTTAAGTAAGTGTGCGTTTTTCAAAAAGGAAGTGAAGTATTTGGGTCATGTCATATCGGCTGAGGGGGTATCCACCGACCCTGCAAAGATTGAGGCTGTGGCTGAATGCCGACATCCGTCCAATGTGGCAGAGTTGCGTTAGTTTCTGGGATTTGCCAGCTATTATCGCCGCTTTGTGGAGGGGTTTGCCAAATTGGCTGGGCCTCTGCATAAGTTGGTGTCAGAGTGTGCTGGACCCAGAAAGCCTGGACAGAGCAGTGTCAAGAGAGCTTCGAGGGATTGAAGGATAGGCTGTCCACCGCACCAGTTTTGGCATATGCAGACTTCTCCCTCCCCTTTATCCTGGAGGTGGATGCTAGCCATAGTGGGCTTGGTGCAGTCCTCTCACAGGAACAAGGAGGTAAGGTGCACCCAATTTCTTATGCCAGCTGCAGTCTTAGGCCCACTGAGCGCAATATGACCAATTATAGCTCCATGAAATTGGAGTTAGTGGTGCTCAATTGGGCCATGACTGAAAAGTTTAGGGAGTACTTGTTGGGTCAGAAGTGCATTGTTTTTACAGATAACAATCCCCTTAGCTACCTGACATCTGCTAAACTGGGGGCACAGAACAACTCTGGGCTGCGCAGTTGGCCTCTTTTGACTTTGAGATCTGGTATCGTTCGGGAAGGAGTAACCGGAATGCTGATGCCCTTTCTAGACAAAATCAGCTTTGTCAAGAGACACAAGAGCGATTTTTAGCTGGTACTGTTATTCCAGTAGCGGTAAGGCAGGCAGCGTACATCTGTAATGTGGTGTTAGGCTGCTGAGACATACGGTGTGGGGTGTGCGGTTTGCTCTCAGGTAAGTTTAATGATGTATGGGAAGCTAAGGGAAATTGTGTTCAGTTTAATGTGAGTTTTATGTTTCAGTGCGGTGTGCCTTCACGGCTCCAATTGTTGCGGCTCTGCAGTATAACTTAGTCCAGGTCGCAGCACCAGATGTTATCGCTATAGCCTTTAAAGAAGTTGTTGTACGATTCCTATATCTATTGTCATGAGTATTACAACATCGGATTACCGGGTTGAGCGGGAGCAGTGACTGATACAGCTTGTTTCCTATTCCTCATTGTTTGAGCCACACTGCTGCTTTTGGAGCTTAATTACATCCACGTCTAGCGTCTAAGTGGGTTTGATGTTTGCTTATTTGTTTCTTTTGTGATTTGGTATTTTGTTTGTGTAGTTTTGTTTGTATTACTGTCACTGTAATAGTTCACATCAGTTGTATTGATTACCGCTATGCGGTAGTGATGGTATGGGTCATCTTGTAACCGTATGACCAGTGATTAGTTTAAATTTGGTGCGACTCACACCTGTGATGGTATAATTTTTGTCTGCTTTGTATGTGCTTTCTTTTGTTTAGTTTTGAGTGATTGCAATCTTGTTTTTTCTTATTTTGTGAACTCTTTTTAAAAGTTGGTTGTTTTCTTTTTTTCTACCTTTGTTTTGTTTGTAGGAGCTGAGTGCTTCCTGAAGCAGGCTGGGTCTTGACACCACCACGGACATTATTTCCCTTGGGGTGGCCATTGTTGTGTGTCACTTTTTCTGTGTTATTATTTGCAGTGAATTTTGTGGGTGTGAATCTGATTGGCATGACTTCTTTTACATACCTGGTGTTGTTATATTAGCCTGCTTCTTATACAGGAAGACTCTGCCTCCTACAGGATTAGTGTTTTTGATGGTTGATGTTGATTGTTTCCTATATTGAGTGTTTTCTTTGTCTCTTTACTTTTGTTCTGTTTTCCTCTTTCTTTGACCTATGGTTTTAAATGAATTTTGGCCAATTCTTTTTGCCTCAATAAAAGTTGTTTGTACAGAAATTCACGCCTCTCACCTTTTCTATGTGGAACGTAGTTGTGTGTCCCTGTTTGGGTTGTTTTCCTCCGTATTTCAGAGTGGCGTAGTCACTACAATTGGGCCACTTGCTACATGATAATCAAATGCTCCATCTGCACTGAGAAAACACAGCCTCTCTGAAAGCTAAAGGTGTGATGTATTGCTTTCACACCAACATGTCAGGCATTGCATCTGGAGATGTGTGACAGAGACCTGCACCATCAGCCAGAGGTGACACACCACTTCTCTACAATGTAATTTCATTAAATACATCTAATTATGTTTCACACAAGTGTTGTTTTTGTCCTGAATAGCATGAGAGCAAATGTAATTTTAAACAAAAATTCAGTAAATAAGAAGTTAAGATCGTGTTATATTTTAGATAGGCTATATATATATATATATATATATATATGTGTGTGTGTGTGTGTGTGTGTGTGTGTCAGGAATCCAGTCCCTGCTGTTTCTCCCCCTCACCACCAGAGGTCTCCATCACCCATTCACCCAGAACTCAATTTCCCATAACCCTCTGGCCTGGAACTGATTATGGACACACCTGTTTCCCATTAGGAGGACTATTTAAGACATACACACACACACACACACACCCACACCAATGCTGTGTCTCAATGTGCCTACTTATACTACGCCCTTAAAGTATGCACTCTTTTGGTGAAGAAAAGTACGCACTTTTGAGTGTGTAGTAGAAGAGCAGGCAAGCTTTGGGACATACTATCACATCACAAAATTGCAATTTAAAGGACCGCTCCTGTTACACGCACCCTGTCACTGTAAACTGGCCTGTCAATCATCTTGCCAGAGTTAACATCCTCCACATTTAATTTAATTTAACTTCCTACCGTGCTGGAGAGAAAATAAGTAGCATATCGATCTGCCAGTCGTGGGTCTTTAATGCGGAGAACTCTGCTCATATTTTCTGCCTAATAATGCATTTAAAAGTTCACAACCAAATGGATGTTTATAAAAGTTCACATTACTGTTGCAGATTAAATATAACACGGATAACAATAAATAAATATTTTTTTTATAAGGTTAAATGTTGATACCTCCCTGCCGCAGAGCATTCAGCCCGTGGTCAGATTCCTCATTCCTTCTGGCAGGAGTGCCCGTGGAACAGGTATCCAGGCATGCTGTGGTATTCACAGATGCCTCGGCCACCGGCTGGGGGGCCACGTACAACGGGCACGTAGTGTCAGGGGTTTGGACGGGTCCCCAACTGCGCTGGCATATCAATTGCCTCGAGTTGCTAGCAGTACACCTTGCCCTGAGCCGCCTCAGAGGGCGCCTTCGGGGCAGGGATGTTCTGGTCCGCACGGACAACACTGCGACCATTGCGTATATCAACCGGCAAGGCGGTTTATGCTCCCGTCGCATGTCGCAACTCACCCGCCTCCTCCTCCTGTGGAATCAGAAGCATCTGAGGTCCCTTCGTGCCATCCACATCCCGGGAGTGTTCAATCGGGCAGCCGATGAGCTGTCTCGAGTACCACTTCCAGGAGAGTGGAGACTCCACCCCCAGGCGGTTCAGCTGATCTAGAGACGGTTAGGAGTTGCTCAGGCAGACCTGCTTGCATCTCCAGAAACCACCCACTGCCAGTGGTTCTACTCCCTAACTGACACACAGCTGGCCCCGGGGCCTGTGCAAATATGCGTTCCCCCCAGTGAGCCTGCTCGCAGACAGTGTGCAAGATCAGGGAGGACGAGGAGCAGGTCTTGTTAGTGGCTC
>NW_015506208.1:26305-28687 GCF_001515645.1 Sinocyclocheilus grahami | reverse complement strand
AGAAGCATCTGAGGTCCCTTCGTGCCATCCACATCCCGGGAGTGTTCAATCGGGCAGCCGATGAGCTGTCTCGAGTACCACTTCCAGGAGAGTGGAGACTCCACCCCCAGGCGGTTCAGCTGATCTAGAGACGGTTAGGAGTTGCTCAGGCAGACCTGCTTGCATCTCCAGAAACCACCCACTGCCAGTGGTTCTACTCCCTAACTGACACACAGCTGGCCCCGGGGCCTGCGCAAATATGCGTTCCCCCCAGTGAGCCTGCTCGCAGACAGTGTGCAAGATCAGGGAGGACGAGGAGCAGGTCTTGTTAGTGGCTCCATATTGGCCCAAGAGGACCTGGTTCTCGGAATTCAAGCTCCTCGCGACAGCCCCTCCCTGATCGATTCCTCTGAGGAAGGATCTGCTTTCTCAGAGATGGGGCACCCTTTGGCACCCACGTCCAGACCTGTGGAAACTCCATGTGTGGAGGACAGGACGCAGAGGTTCTAAGTGACCTACCCCAGGAGGTAACTCTCACTATCACTACAGCGAGTGCTCCGTCCACGAGACAGGCCTATGCGCTGAAGTGGAACTTGTTTGTCGAATAGTGTTCCTCCCACCAGGAGGACACCTGGAGATGTTCGGTCAGAGCCGTGCTTTCCTTCTTGCAACAAGGGTTGGAGCATAGGCTGTCCCCCTCCACCCTTAAGGTTTACGTTGCTGCTATTTCGGCCCATCACGACCCCATAGAGGGGAGGTCGGTGGGGAAGCATGATCTGGTTGTCAGGTTTCTTAGGGGGGCCAGGAGGTTAAATCCTCCTAGGCCTCCCTCCCTGCCCTCTTGGGATTTGGCATTGGTGCTAAGAGCCCTACAAGCTGCCCCCTTCGAGCCTTTGCAGTCAGTCAAGTTAAAGTTTCTTTCTATGAAGACCCTACTCCTGACTGCATTTGCCTCGATCAAGAGGGTAGGGAACCTGCAGGCATTTTTGGTCGATGAATCGTGCCTTGAGTTTGGGCCGGCTGATTCCAGTGCAACACTGAGACCCCGGCCCGGCTACGTGCCCAAGGTCCCTACCACTCCCTTCAGGGACCAGGTGGTGAACCTGCAAGTGCTGCCCCTGGAAGAGGCAGACCCAGCCCTAGCTTTGCTCTGTCCTGTAAGCGCACTGTGACAGTACGTGGATAGAACTCAGTGCTTAAGGACCTCAGAACAGCTCTTTGTCTGTTACGGCGAACAGCAGAAGGGAAAGGTTGTCTCCAAGCAGAGGATAGCCCACTGGACAGTGAATCCCATCACCTTGGCCTAAGAAGCACGAGGTGTGCCCTGCCCGCTCAGGCTGCATGCTTACTCCACTAGGGGTGTCACATCGTCCTTGGCGCTGGCTCGTGGTGCCTTGCTAGCAGACATTTGTAGAGCTGCGGGCTGGGCGACTCCTAACACGTTCGCTAGGTTCTACAGCCTGTGTGTCGAACCGGTTTCCTCCTGTGTTCTCACCTCAAATGGGCAGTGGCACTGAAAGGCCCGGTTCAGAGTTGGCTTGCGGCGTCCTGAACGTCTAGTTCTCCAGAGAGTCCCCTGACCAGGCAGACCCTGTCGAGTACTCCAGCACTCTGGTGGCCAGAAGTGGCAGAGCGACCGGCACCAGGCCTTTCAGCCAATGAATTCCTGAAATCTGGTGTGAGGCTAGTGCCCATATTAGTGACCTGGTTGGGTTCCCATATGTATATTTCCATGGTACAGTTACTAAGGCCGTGTTCCCCCTGGCAAACCACATTCTGCCATCTGTAAATGATGCAGCCATGAGCTATCTCAGAGACTTCCATGTGCAGTAGGGCCCCTCGGGTTACTCCACGTGAGTAAATGTCACTTAACCCCCGCTGGGAGGAGGTGACTGCGCAGTGTGTCCGCTTTCAAATGGAAGGGCACGCTTTCCCAGTGTTATCCAAGTCCTACTGTTGGGTGGCGAGGAACAACTCTAGTTGACCTTCTCTGTGTAGAGCCCGGTCATATCGTCTGCCTTATAGGAGGGATCAGGCAGCCTACACAAGGCACTGGAGGGGGCAGCACCTGTGGCGTGTTGGTAGGGATCCCAATTCGTCAGTCATCAATGACGTGACGTCGAGAGTGACCGACTGAAATGGAACGTCTCGGTTACGTATGTAACCCTCCTTCCCTGAAGGAGGGAACGGAGACGTCACATCCCGTCGCCACAGTTGCTGTACCACCACGAAGCTGCCGGGTCACCGGCTCGGCTCCTCAGCGAAAGCATGAATGAATGCGGTGCACCTGCTGCCTCTTATACCTGCCCTGCGGGGAGTGGTAGCAAGATGCGAAATCCACATGTCAATGTCCATTGACTCGTTTAGTTACACTCGAAGTGGATTGGTCTCTCTGACGAGATC
>NW_015506208.1:17311-23385 GCF_001515645.1 Sinocyclocheilus grahami | reverse complement strand
CTGATATGAAGATTCTATTGTTAGGCCTTGGCTAACAGACTGAGAGAAGTAATGGATCAAGTCGTTCACTTGGTTACCTGGTGAGATTAAATGGAAAGGGGAGGGGGGTAAATATTTGGGAGTATACCTTGTTGATGAAGCTGCCCAACAGAAGAATTGGGAAGGAATTGTGGAAAAGATAATGGGCAGACTTAAAAAATGGAAATGGATTAATCCACAAATGTCTTTTCGAGGAAGAGTGCTAGTAATTAATAATTTAGTAGCATCAACATTGTGGCATAAAATGTCCTGTGTAGACCCACCTGTTGGCCTTTTGTCAAAATTACAGACAACTTTAGTTATTTTTTTCTGGGACAAATTACATTGGATACCTCAAAGTGTGCTTTATTTGCCCAAAGAGTAGGGTGGACAGGGCATGGTGCACTTGCAAAGTAGGCTAGCGACTTTCCGCCTACAATTTATTAAAACGTTTTTGAAGGGATCTACAGATCTGGTATGGCGAATGATGGCCAAAACAATCTTACAAAGAGTCGAAGGTCTTGGTATGGATTCTGCACTTTTTTATGGACCACAAGAATATTTGTCTCAATGGATTACCACCTTTTTATTGTGGACTTTTTAAAGTTTGGAGACATTTTATTATTA
Organism: Sinocyclocheilus grahami; assembly: GCF_001515645.1. Classification (NCBI taxonomy): domain Eukaryota; kingdom Metazoa; phylum Chordata; class Actinopteri; order Cypriniformes; family Cyprinidae; genus Sinocyclocheilus; species Sinocyclocheilus grahami. The sequence continues at coordinate 22,740 of NW_015506208.1, read as the reverse complement.
ATAGACTGGAGAAAACAGACTCTTTGTTCTGGTTGCTTGAAGAACCCTTGGTTAAAGGAGCTAGGCTTGATGTAACAGACAAGAGAATGATGGGTCTTACTCAGATACTCTGCACCTCAAAAAAAATGTAAATGAAAGCATATAGTTGATGTGACTGGGCCTGAGCTGAATGATATAAATGCAGTGGCCACTTTGCTGGGACAGAGATCAGCTCGCCATACTGCAAAAATAGTTGAACTTCGGAAAAGAAAATTATCAGAAGAGGAATGCAAGTTGCTAAAAGGATTTAAAGATGGATATATAATTTTGGATCATACTGTAAAAATAGTTGGACTTTGGAAAAGAAAATGAACAGATGAGGTATTCAAGTTGCTTAAAGGATTTAAAGATGGATATATAATTTTGGATAAGACCGATTCCTTTCCAAAACTTGGTCTTACACCGGATTTAAAAGATACATCAGGACCTTTATTGGATTTGAAAGGGTTAAAGGATTTGGACTTGACCATGTTAGGGGGGAAACTGGTGTACAAATGTTTTGTGAAAGTGTATAACAAAACAATGTTAGACAAGAAGGCTGATACAGTGTGGAGAAGTAAACTTGCAATAAATGAAGAAATAAAACCAGTGTGGAGGGTGCTGTATAAACCACCATTGACAAAACATGTTGGTGATTTGCAGTGGAGAATTTAAATGGTGTTGTGGCAGTTAATGTTTATATATCAGTTATTATCCTAATGTTCCTAATGTATCCAACATCCTAATGTTGATGATAAGTGTATTTTTTTGTGGCAACAGAGAGACTGTATTTCATTGCTTTTTGGAATGCAGGAGATTAATGCCATTGTTTGACTTGTTATGTAAGGCTTTTTTTAATGTGGAGAGGAATATACTCAAATAACTTTTATTTTGGATGCTAGCTATAGTCAGAATCAAAAGATAAAATGGCAGTTAATTAACTTTTTGGTAGGTCATACTTGTTACTAGGGCTGCAAGATAAATCGCATGCGATATTTAATGTGCATCTTGTCAGAAAGCCGGTTCTGTAATCAGCGGTAAATCTCCATCACCAGCATTAACTACACAGAGCCGTTGTTCACTGATGAGCTGCGCAAAAAATCGCGCGAATATGAGCATGGTTTTGCGCAGCTCGTCAGTGAACAACGGCTCTGTGTAGTTAATGCTGCTCAATGTGAAAGCCTGCAGGTGATGGAGATTTACCGCGGATTACAGAACCGGCTTTACTAATAAGATGCGCATTGAATATGGCATGAGATTTATCGTGCAGCCCTACTTATTACAAGGGGAAATACAATTGGGAATATGCATGGTCAATAATGTTTGCCTATTTTTAAAGCATTTGTAAAGTCTAGAATTACAATAGATTGTAGGTACTATAGAGCAATGAATGATGTTGAAACTTTTGTACAACAGTGGTGTTATAATAATGCTATCTGTACAGTGGTGGAGGGAGAATTGTGTTTTGATATTTTCTGGTGTTAAATTTTTGATGAATTGAAAAAGTGATGTAATAAAGTCAAAAATCTCTCTCTCTCTCTCTATATATACATATATACATATATATCTGTAAATATACTCTGATGGACAGTGACAATGCACTCAGACCGCAGAGAAGGACAGCACTTATAGCCAGGGAACTTGCTCTGTAAAATATTGATATTGCTGCCCTCAGTGAAACTCCTCTTGCAGAGGAAGGATTCATCTGTGAACCTAAGGGAGGCTACACTTTCTTCTGGAAGGGGAAGGTGAAAAACAAGGACAGAATCCATGGGGTTGGCCTGGCCATTCGGACCAAGCTTCTTCAACTGCTGCCTGATGTCCCCATTGGCATCAATGAGTGGCTTATGAAGCTTTGTATTCCATTGACCAACAATAGGCACATAACAGTCATCAGTGTGTATGCCCCTACACTGACCAGCAGTGATGATGTGAAGGAAAAATTAAATTAGGTCTATCATGAAGTCTACACCAATGAGTGACAAGTTAGTAATTATTGGTGACTTCAATCCAAGAGTGGGAAATGGAAATGACCATAGCAGCTGGGAGCGCGTTTTGGGCTCTCATGGACTTGTCAGGATGAATGGCAATGGGTTATTGCTGTTGACACTTTGAGAAGTGGAACCAGTTCAAGTAGATGGTCAGCAAGTTGGTAAAAGAAACCCTTGACTTCCATGAGTGAGTCCACCAAGACTGGTTTGATGAAAACAATGATGAGATCAAGAGGCTGCTGGAGGAACAAAGCAAGGCATATGTTGAAAGGCAAAATGACATCAACTCTGTCGTAAAGAAAGATTGCTTCAAACACCCACAAAGAAAGACTCAGAAAGAGCAGCATGCAATGCAGGATGGCTGGTGGGACTGAAAGGCTGAGGAAATTCAAGGGTTTGCATATTCCAACAATTCCAAGAAATTCTTCAGCGCACTGAAGAACATCTACGGCCCATCAAGGCCAAGCATAACACCACTACTTTCTGCTGATAGCAACACCCTACTGAAAGATAAGACAAACATTATCAACCGATGGAGGGAACATTTCTCCGACTTGCTCAATAGGCCCTCTGGCATTGGATTTCATCCCACAGAAGTCTACACTGAACAACCTTGATCTACCCCCAAATATGGAGGAAGTGAGGAAGGCAATCAACAAGACTAGCAGTGGCAAAGCTGCCGGTATGGATGTTATCCCTACTGATCTCTTTAGAATGGCAAGCCCAGAAATGCTCTGTATATTCCACAGCATCCTGACCAGAATCTGGGATGAGGAAATCATGCCACAAGAATTCAAAGATGGCACAGTGGGATCCATATTTAAGAAAAAGGGCAACAAGGCTTTCGACGGTGACAGTGACAGGTGAGGATAATTTACTGATAGATACCAGATGTGAGTGATTGACAAGGGAGTGCAGGTGAGTGGCAAGAGGTGGACTGTGACAGTTACAAAGGATTTCAAATAAATGTTGTTCTTTAGAACTTTGTATTCTTCAAAGAATCCTGAAAAAATTATCAAAGTACCACAAGTGTTTTTTTTTAACATTGATACTAAGAAATCAAACATTTACTTTCAATTGTAATGATATTTCACAATATTCCTATTTTAATTGTATTTTTGATAAAAAAAAATAATTCAGCCCTGGTCAGCACAAGAGACTATATATTCCCCACTTCAGAGTTTTCCAACCTGCCTTTAAGAAGAATGAAAGGGTAATATTATTAAACTTGATAAGTGTTTTAAATTATTGCATTCCACATAATTCTTTTCACTTTTTTCACCTTTACCCTGTAAAACCCCTGATCTAGAAAGATAGATCTTTCTTTATGTTAAATATGTAGCAAAGTCCAAAATTTTTCTGTTACTAATGGCATTCATGTAGTTTCCCAATGTACAAAGATCAAATCAAAGTGATCTCATTTATATTTCAAAGGAGAAACCTGAATCACTAAGAAGGAAAGGACTCGTTACCAAAAAAATAACCTGGAAATAGTGCAGTATTGATCATCGTCTGTAACTGTAATAAACTGCACTTCTGACAGGAGTATTCTCAGAAATGTAGCTCATATCAGTTCGTCCATAGACTTCAGTATTCATAGCCCATCATTACCAGAACATTTACGTCACCATACAACAACAACAAAAAGCCCTGCCATGCTCAGTGATTCATCTTAGCTTTCCTTTGTTAACAATGACTGAATAGACATCTCGGATCTCTGCAAAATTTCATCTCTTCAGTTCTAATGGTGGTTAATCAGCTGTTCAAATCCTTCCTTCTTCCTCCTTTTATGAAGGTGTTGAAGAGCAAATGACACTGTGTTGAACAACAATGAGAGAGTGACTGACAGAGCAATCATATCTAATTAGAGCAGCTGGCTTTTAAACTAGACAGTTTGATGAGAACGCGAACATTAAACCGTCTGCTGGCTGCATGCAAATGGCCTCTTTTAGACATATTGTGTTTAGACAAGAAAGACAGGAAGAAAGATATATAGATGGGAGAGGGGATTTGTGCAGAAATTCTGAAGAGCGCTGAACAAGAAAAATAACAAACAGTAGTTAAAGAGGGAACCATCAGGGTCACAGATATTGTTAGAACAAGCAGCTATCACATTAAATGAATACGAAAATAATTAATGCTGTAAAATGTAGGATTTGGGACTATTACAGTTTTTCTCGATTGCTTAAACACATTTCATGAAACTATGCCTCGTATTCTCAAAACAGTAAACACAAATCCATAACATCTCACCCAATTCCCCAAACATCCTATTTTCAGGTCACAATGAAGCTCTACAATGAACATTCACTCTTGCTGAAAAACCAGACTTTGCCCTCGGACATCACACACAAGCCCTCAAAAACACACACACTGCAACATAGTCTTACACACTGGTGCAATAAATTCAAAGCAATAATTCCAAAACTGGTAAGTTATGTTGCTTGTGGCTCCCCCCCTCAAAAACCTTTTCACATGATGAACATAAAAGACACAACCAATGTATACATTGGCACAGTTTTATTCATTCATGCACTACACAGTACAACACACACACACACACAAAAAAAATATATATATATTCTGCCTCAGCATCCCGTCTTTGGTCTGGGTCTTGTCCACATCACAGGCTATATTGGCCCTGGCCAGGCAGTGGGGTAAAATCCTCTTGCATGCCTGATCCACCCCTGACACGCATCTATTGATATGACTAGGCAGGCTTCTTCCATGGCCTGGAGGAGGTGAGCACGGATATAAAGTTCTCAGTCATACACTTTCCCCCGCCATGCCGAAAAAAACTCCTCAAACGAAAAAACCTCCTCAATCAGGTTAAGAAAGGGAGAATATGCAGGCAGAAAGATTTTTGAAAACCTTGGGTTATTGGTAAACCAGTCATGAACCAGAACAGCGCGATGGAAGCTGATGTTATCCCGAACAACAACGTAGTGAGGCTGCTCTGGCTGTGCTGATTCCCTGTGGTCCAGCTGGAACATATGCTCTCTTAGACCATCAAGGAAAGCAAGGAGAAGCATAGTGTTATAGGGTCCTAGAATGGCATGGTGGTGGAGTACCCCTCGTTGGCTGATGGCTGTGCACATAGTGGCATTCCCTCTGCGCTGACCAGGGACATTTACAATAGCCCGATGGCCAATTATGTTCCTCCCCCTTCTCCTTCTTTTGGTCAGGTTAAAACCAGCCTCATTCCCAAAGATGATTTCATGGGGAACAGGCCGGCCTTCAATCTCAAAGATTCTCTGCAAGACACATGAAACACAGTAGAGTAAATTACTACCCTGAAGCACAGTTCAAGAGGGCACAAAAATGGCAGCATTAACTGCTATATTGTGATGGTACACAATACTTCATATGATATCTACTCATACCTGAACATATTCCACTCGTTGGTCTTTTACTCTGTCA
>NW_015506208.1:14452-17168 GCF_001515645.1 Sinocyclocheilus grahami | reverse complement strand
TTCTTTGTTCTCATCCTCCTTCTCCTCCTTCTCCTCCTTCTCCTCCTTCTCCTCTTTCTCCACCTCCTCCTCCTCCTCCTACCCCTCCTCCTCCCCGCTTTTACTTTCGTTTTGTGTTTGTTGGCTTGATTATTAAAGTTTTATGTTTAAATGTTTGCCGGTTCCCGCCTCCTTCTTCCCCAATCTTTGTTACAAAAACACATATCAGATACTATATCAAATTTGGTGATGCAGAAATTACAATGTTTTGTTTTGTAACATACAAGTACCAAATAGGTTTGATTTTAGTTGATATTTGAGGTTTATGGCAACATATATGCCATTTGTGCTTACATAACTTCAGCAGACTCGGAATAAAACATGCCAATTTTTTATGATACTTTTATGGTGCTTACAACCCAAATCAAAGTCCTCAGAGGTATTTTTATAATTTCATAAGCCTTTCAAACAACTCACATTCACTTTAGATCACTCATATCTCACGGAAGTTCAGGGACTAAATACAATGATCAAATAAATCACATGTTAGCAGATTTATCCTTTTGTGGCATTTCACTGTTCAATCGATAATCTCTGAGCAAAAAGAGCAGTCAGTTACTTTAAAAGCACAGGCTAAATATAACTTTCAATGGCACTTTAATGAGCCACAAATCGTCCTGTGATGATATGTAATAGTGAGTTAATGTTTGTTCATTACCTTAATTTCTTCTTTTTCTCGTTACTTGCAGTTCCTGAAAATCTAATGTGCTTACAGACTGCTCATTTGACCATTGCTAATCCTCAGATCCACTAAAGAGGTAAAGCGGAGGTTAATTTAGCTGCCAATTCCACATAATTTAAGCAAGATTAAACCTCTCTTTAATGAGGCTGTTTGGCTAATAATGACTGTGCCCAGTGTCAGCCAAAGACATGTGCAAAGATTCCAGTAACATCTGAGGGCTTTTAGATGAGCCTAATGTCTATTTTGTGATGGAGTACCAGGGGAAGAGATGTATTGATTGTAAAGCAAACAAATTCAGCAAACGTTGAGACTCGCTTCAATTGTTTAGCTTCTAGAAGCTCCACTGTATTATGCGACAATTGACTTATTCACTGTGGGACGGGTTTTAACCAAGTTGTTGCAGCTGGCCTCAGTAAGCATGAACTGTTTCAATAAAATTTTAGTCTGCATTCTACGGGACCCCAGGGTCTCTTGGGTCACCAACAGCTACAGTGGCTGCATTATGAGCAGGTGGGGCCCGAATGTTGTGGCAGGTGGAAATAGCAAAAATATATATATATTTTTTCAAACAGGTTTCCTGAACACTTTCCCATTCTGGCTCCACACGAAGGCTATAGAATATCAAACCGGTAGTCCCACTAAACGCACACTATTTGTTAAGCCACTGTTGCATTATTAAGGAATGATGTACAGTACATCCAGACAGTTGTTATTGCAGACCCCAACTATGACAACAACCAGCTGGATGTCCATTATCCTGCTTTTCACATGACTACTTGCCACATAAGTAATTAGACACAAAATACGGATTTAAGTTGAAGCATTTTATTAGCCGTTTAAATGCAAAGCTTCCAGAAAGAAAACCAGTTCCTAACAAACAGCTTTGAGCCCAGACAAAGTTCAGACAAGATGGACATTTAAGGCATAATGTACAGTCGTATCACTAATCACATAAATAAAGACGAAGGCATAAAGTGTTATTTGAGAATAAAGCGTTTTAAAATGGTAACTGTTTATTATCTTAAATCCATGACAGTGTACAAAACAAAAGCTCTGGCAACAATACAAACACTTTAACAATATTTACTGCAGGCCTACTATTAACACTGAAGATAATAGTGTTTGAATGAAACCAGAGAGAGCATGGCTGGTGTGATATGAGAGACGAGAAAGAAACCCGGATGAGCATTGTTGTTTGAGCAGTTGTTTGATTAAAGCAAAATAACAAAAAGTCAACCTTCTAAATCATTTTAGAGCAAATAGATATATATATATATATATATATCATACAAACATCATCATGTTGCTGAGATGATCAACTTTACAATGCAGCAGTATGACATCAGGCAAAATATAAATCAGCCAGGTGCATTAATATTACAGTAATGAGGGAGGGAATTACCATTCAACAGTGAAGGGACATCACTGTCAGAGTCACTGCATTTGATTGATTAAGCTTGCAGTACATGTGACAGCATTCACTATGCTTGAAGATATTTACAAAAGTTTATTTGATCTAAGAAAAGACAGTGGCTGTTTGGCCAGGGGCACTGCAAGATATCAGACAACTTTGTATGAATAATTATACAGTGACAAAGTTATTAGCATCATAAATATAATATAATTATTTTAAGTGACGTGACATGTGGCCAAGTATGGTGAACCATACTTGGAATTAGTGCTCTGCATTTAACCCCTCCAAAGTGCACACAGTGTACACAGACAGCAGTGAACACACACCTGGAGCAGTGTTTTTTTTTTTTTGCTGCGGCATCCGGGGAGCAGTTGGGGGTTCAGTGTCTTGCTCAAGGGCACTTCAGTCGTGGTATTGAAGGCTGTACATTCCCTCCCCCCACCTACAATCCCTGCCAATACGAGACTCGAACCCGCAAACTTACAAGTCCGACTCTGTAACCATTAGGCCACGACTTCCCCATGGGCCAAAGACCATTTTAAGATGACAGTGATGTATACAAATAGATAGATAGATAGATA
>NW_015506208.1:9962-12177 GCF_001515645.1 Sinocyclocheilus grahami | reverse complement strand
GTTTTTTTCTGAAAGAATTCTCTTATGCTCACCAAGCTTGCATTTATGTGATCAAATATACAGTATATATTGTATATATTGTAAAATTATATCAGAATTTAAGGTACCTGTTTTATATTTTAAAACTTAATTTATTTGTGACGACAAAGCTGAATTTTCAGCAGTCATTACTTCAGGCTTTAGTGTCACAAGATCTGTCAGAAAACATTCTAATATGATGATTTGGTGCTTCAAGAAACATTTCATATTATTATCAATGTTGAAAGCAGTTGAGCTACTTAATATAATTGTGGGAACTCTGATACATTTTTCTTTTCAGGATTCTTTGATAAATAGAAAGTAAAAAAAAAAAGTCTCGGCTACGTGTGTAACCCTCGATCGCTGAAGGAGGGAACGGAGACGTCACGTTGTGACCGACGAATTGGGATCTCGCTTCGAGAGACCAATCTACTTCAAGTGTAATTAAACGAGCCAATGCACATTGGCATGCAATTATTGCATCCAGCTGCCACTGATAACAGCGTGAGCATAAAAAGGCAGCCCATAAAAAGGTGCAATGCATACCAGGTTTTCGCTGAGGAGCCGAGCCAGTGACCCGGCCACTCAGCGGTGGTACAGCAGCTGTGGCGAGGGGATGTGACGCCTCCGTTCCCTCCTTCAGGGAACGAGGGTTACATACGTAACCGAGACGTTCCTTTTCAATCGGTCACTATGAGTCACGTCGTGACCGACAGATTGGGATTCCCTACCAAAGGACATTCCCTACCAGCCATGGATGCTGACCCTTCTAGTGCCCTGTGCAAGCCACCTGCGCCCCTTTTTGGTGTAGGCCGGGGCTCGCAACAAGAAGACCATTCACTGTTGTCGTAGCACTACCCACTCAGTGAGATTGGATAACACTGGGGAAACATATCCCTTCCACTTGGAACAGGGATGCTGCGGGAGCCCCATCCTTCTCGAAGGAGGTTTCGGAAGCAAATACACATATGAACATCCGTTTAGGTGCATATGGAAAATCGGAGGTGATTGCAACCCTTATGGAATGGCAGAAGTCTGCAGGGGAAACACGGGCTCTGAGGCTATACCGTGGACTTTACACATATGGGAACCACTTAGGCCTGTACATATGGAACCCAGCCCTCTACCAGTTCTCACGGATTCAGCGAGTGAGGGTCTGGCGCCGGACGTTCTGCCACGTCTGGCTGCCGAGGGGATGGAGGAGCTCGACAGGGCCTACAGTACGGACACTCTGGAGCAGTTTTAGCAAGCCGACACTAAACCGGGGCCTCTCAGCGCCTCTACCCGTTTGAGGTGAGAACACAGGAGGATACCGGCTCCACATGAAGGCTATAGAATCTAGCGAACGTGTTGGGGGTCACCCAGCCAGCAGTTCTACAAATATCTGTCAGCGAGGCACCATGAGCCAGCGCCCAGGAGGATGCAACACTCCTAGTAGTGTGAGCTCGCAACCTGAGCAGGCAGGGCACACCCTGTGCCTGATAAGCCAGGGTGATGGCATCCACAATCCAGTGGGCCATCCTCTGCTTAGAGATGGCCTTCCCCTTCTGCCGGCCTCCGTAACAGACAAAGAGCTGGTCTGAGGTTCTAAAGCTTTGTGTCCGGTCTACGTAGCATCTCAAGGCTCGGACGGGACAGAGCAAAGCTAGGGCTGGGTCTGCCTCCTCAAGGGGCAGCACTTGCAGGCTCACCACCTGATCCCTGAAGGGAGTAGTGGGAACCTTGGGCACATAGCCGGGCCGGGGCCTCAGGATTACCTTGGAGTCAGCCGGCCCAAACTCTAGGCACAAATCGCCGACCGAAAATGCGTGCAGGTCCCAAGAGGGTATGGAGGGGGGCCGGGGAGGATTTAACCTTCTCACCCCCCTAAGGAACCTGATGACCAGGTCATGCTTACCTACCGACTTCCCTTCCACGGGGTCATGGTTAGCAGCAATCGCAGCGACATAAACTTTAAGGGTGGAGGGAGACAGCCTTCGCTCCAACCCTTGCTGCAAAAAGGAAAGCACGACCCTGATCAGGCATCTCCGGGGTCTACTCGGTGAGAAGAACACCACTCGATGAACAGGTTCCACTTCAAGGCGTAAGCGTGTCTCTTAGACGGTGCTCTCGCCGAAGTGATGGTGTCAATTACCTCCTGGGGTAGGTCACCCAGAACCTCCGCGTCCCATCCAGGGACCAGACATGAAGTTTCCAG